>NW_028292573.1:6713695-6721195 GCF_029948245.1 Actinia tenebrosa
CACGCGACGAGCGAACCAACACAAAATGAAATTGATCAATTTTGGGACGAAGTGTATGACTTAGCCTTGCATGAACAACAAGTAGAAGCACAGCAGAACTGCAACACTTTAGAAGAAAATATTCATGCCAATTACAACGATCAAGAACAAGATGAAGATCAGTTTGAAGAGATAGCCGAGATGTTGACATTATCTGAGGACTCCCTAGTGAATTCTGAGACATTCGGAGACGATGAAAACGAAAGCTATTTTTATGAAAATGAAATGGAGAACAAGGGTAAAGAAGAAAAAGAAAAAAATGACCAACAACCACTTTACCCGGGAGCTTCAATAAAAATCGGTGCTGTCATGGTTCTGCTCTCACTTTATGCAGTGAAATTTAACTTGCCAGCAGATGCAATTAGTCGACTTCTACTCATACTCAATCTATTGCTGCCATGTGGACATGTATTACCAACAACTTTGAACAGATTCAAGAAATATTTTTCAAACTTAAAGCACCCTCTCATTCTACATTATTATTGTTCGTTTTGCCTTGCCACAGTAGAAGCGAAAAGTAAAACGTGCTCTAATACTGCGTGTTTAAAGGATCTAACAGTGAGAGGAACCAAATCATATTTTGTTGAACTTCCGCTGGTGGAACAACTGCAAACCTTTTTTAAAAGACCTTCTTTCTACAGTGACATTCAATACAGGTTTCATCGTAAAAAACTTAACCGTGACAACATTGAGGACATTTACAATGGAAAGCTATATAAAGAAGCATTTGAGAAAGGCATCTTGTCGTCTCCTGACAACATATCGTTTCTTCTTAATACAGATGGAGTTCCAGTTTTCAAGTCTTCCAAAGTTTCAATTTGGCCTCTCTACCTAGTCATTAATGAGCTTCCATACCAAAAGCGAATGGCCAAAGAGAACATGATTTTTGCTGGGTTGTGGTTTGGGGAGAAAAAGCCGGCGATGTTCACTTTTCTCAAACCACACCTTCTTGCACTCAAAACTTTGGAAAGAGGTGTTGAATTTGCTTCTCCAGAGAGGGGAACGTTTAATTGTAAAGCCATTCTCCTTGTTACCACCAGTGATCTTCCTGCACGTTGCCTTCTCTGTAACAGCATGCAGTACAATGGAGAATGTGGTTGTTGGAAATGTTTGCAGCCTGGAAAGACATTCGCAACAAGTGCTAGAGGACACACTTGGATATATCCGTATCAGGAAAATGACCCCTCGGGACCAATACGAACATTAGAAAATATTAAAAAGGATGCTGAAAGAGCGCTTGAACAACTGAAACAAGGGGTTAAAAGGTACATGGTTAACGGGGTAAAAGGACCATCATGGTTAAGTATTCTTGACAATTTTGATGTTGTAAGGGGTACAGCTATTGATTATATGCATGGGGTTTTACTTGGGGTACAGAAGCACTTACTGACCATGTGGTTTAGCTCAAGTTTATCGGGTCAAAAATTCAGCATTTCCAAACTAGTTGGTAAAGTAGATAAACGACTGGAGCACATTACACCAACTACGAACATTAAGAGACTGCCACGATCAATATCGCAACATCTCAAATATTGGAAGGCGAGTGAACTTCTTTCCTTTTTGTTATTTTATGGTCTTCCCACATTGTATGGCATTTTGCCTGACTCTTATTTTACACATTACACGTTATTTGTTCACGCTATCTATCTACTTTTGAAAGATTCCATTTCAGAAGAGAATTTAAAAGAAGCTAATAATGCATTACAAAATTTTTGTAAAACATTTTCTAAATTGTATGGGGAGCGTTACTGTTCTATGAACGTACACCAACTTTTACATTTGACTGCAAATGTTAAAGACCTGGGACCCCTTTACACACACAGTTGTTTCCCTTTTGAGGATAAAAATGGATTCATACTAAAACTGATTCATGGAACACAGTTTATTGACAGCCAGATCATATCTGCTGTTTGTCTGACGCAAAAACTTCCGGAGTTAAAAGAGTCATGCATACCGGTAGGGAGTGAAATAGAGACAGTTTGTTATGAGTTGATTTATCCCCCTAAACGTAAACAAAGAGTTGAAATTAAGAATGGGATTTATGCGATAGGATCTTCTTATTTAAAAGAATTGAACGCCAGGGAATTTACTGCCTTAGAAGAATGGCTTGGGTCTTTTCCGTTAATTAAAAAGGTCAAGGCCTTCAATAGATTAGAAATTTGCGGTGTTGGTGAAATTTATGGCTTAGCATATAAACGTTTACAGAGGCGAAATGCTGCAACTGTAAAATGTTTTTTAGGAGGTTCGACCAAATTTGCACAAGTGGCATATTTCATACAGCATGATGATCACACTCTTGCTGTCGCACATCCTATCGCGTGTATGAACTACAATCCAAATGTACATATTACATCTGTCAACCCCTGTGACTTTGATGAGGTCATGATGTTTGACATCACGAACATTAAGGCTTGCTGTATCTATATTTCTGTAGTTGACTGTAATCCAGTTAAAGCATATATATGTGAATTCCCAAACAGTAGCATTGTAACTGAATAAGACATACGTTGGGTAATAGGTGGAGATCTGATTATATCAAAATACTAACGAAAAATATGAGGAAAGTTATATTGTTGTAATTAGAAACCATAAATAAAACAGATAATTAATTGCAGGACGTGACTTCAGTTATTCGTTTTTCAGAAACCCCACGATATAAATTTTCGTCCTCCACTCGGACTGATTTATAATTAATAGTGGTACTCTAACTTACCAAGCGATCGGACGTATTATATTCAAATCGAGCCGCGCCTCTGAATCTGAATTTTAGGTTAAGATAAAGCAAATTATGTCGGGCCTGATTGTGGGCCATAAAATGGCCAGATAAAGTCTTCAGGTTTTAGGCGATCCTTGGAAAGTTATTCCGTTGTGACCTCTGGCGCTTCACACAAAATTAAAGCCTGATTCGGACCCATAAACAAGCCAGACAAATGTATGGCTCTTCAAGGTGGACCAAACATTTACTCTGTTTGGCTGTGTCTCGCTCTAATCATGGCTATTAAAGCTAAGTATGGCTAGAATCACGCTTGATTCTCGCTCTGTTCAGCCTCAAAGTTTCGTACGGGGTGCCATCAACCAGAGAGTATTCTACTGCTTGGTATCAATCAGCTGAATGAATCTCATGAATCTCATTACCAGCCTACAATGACAGACAAACACTGCCCGTCATATGCCATCAACCAGAGAGTATTCTACTGCTTGGTATCAATCAGCTGAATGAGTCTCATTCTGTTTTAGGGAGGCCGTTCAAGCTTCCTGCATCATTAATGGAAATGAGCAAAAAAGATAACAAGAAGAAAAGAAAAAGAAATGAAACAACAGAAAAGAAGCAAGTTCTAATACCGCTACAAGAGTTTTGTACAATGGCTTGTAAGTATTGCGGTCATTGTGATATTCTATCAGCAAAAATACTCCAGAATATCCCAGTTATGAATTCTCTGTTGCTCAGCCTCAGTTTTATAGAATATTCATGTGTTTCAGTGAAGGTCAATGGAATTTCATGCAAAATCGTTCAAAAATATTTTAGAAAACCAAAATACTGCAGGAGCGCACAAAAAGAAAACTTTTTAAGAAGGTTAATCGTTACAATTTTTTTTACCAGTCTCTTTTCGCATTTTTGTTCTTTTTTGCTGTGTGTGCATAAAAGTGGGTTGATCGCTGGATTAGACACCGCTCAATGTACTAGGTCTAAGCCCCATTAAGCATTTAGGGGGCTTTTATTTATTAGTGCATGTAGGCGGGGGGATGGGGGGGGGGGGGGGGGGTTGCCAAAATTAAGAGTTATAGAGGGTTATGTTATTTTGAGAAAGTGGTTGGGGGTGGGGAGTCATTACATATTGAGGGGGGTTGAGAACTAATGCAAGGTGATGAAGGGGGGGTTATATCTAAAATCTAAAATGTACAAAGCTTTTCACTGTCGTATCACAGTGTCGGACAATCACAACAGAGCTAGGCTCCAAACTAAGTGAAAGCCCAGAAATCGAATTAGAATTTAGAAGTTGATTTTTGAGGAGGGAGGAAAACCGGAGAACCCGGAGAAAAACCCTCGAAGCACAGGAGAGAACCAACAAACAACTCTACTCACATACGACATCGAGATCTGCAAGACACGAACTCGGGCCGCATTGGTGAGAGGCAGTGCATTAGCAGCGCACGCCACCAGTGCTTCCCATGAATCACAGTGTTATCTCTACCATGGAGGGGGGAGGGGGTTGGGTTATGTTTGTTAAGCTTTCCATGTGATTTTGCCCCCTGCCCCTGTGCTAATAAATTAAATCTCCCTTGTGTTAAACCTTGCCTGCTAGTAACATTTAACCAGACCTAAGATTGTTATTTTATTTATTATTATTTACAGTTCATTCACATGCCTCTAAATTTCCAAAAAATCCTCTCAAGGCTCCAGTCTATAAAGGTAAAATAAGTCCTATTTAAATATTCTATTTTTTTATGTTTAATTAATAATGAAGAAATAGAAAACAGGCAAGCTGTGTGCTGTCATAAAGCAAGCAGGGGTTGGCAGAACACAAGAGAAGTGTTAGTAGAAGCACGACACATACAATAAGTATAGGAAATCGCACGATCTCGAGTACAATTTGGAAATTAATAGACACGAGTAATGTTTTGAAAGTTCTTGTAATTGCACGAGCCTTTAGGTGAGTGCAATTAAAGAACTTTCAAAACATTACGAGTGTCTTAATTCCAAATTGTACGAGAAGATCATGCGATTTTTTGTTTATAGTTCACTCAACATAATTTCAGTAAAAAATGCGAAGTGACACCGTTCATCTTTGTCTATTTGGCAGCCGATTTTCAGTCCATCGTGCAACTGAAATGCATAAAAAACATTAGTTCTTACGGCTTTAAAATTTTATTTATATGTTTTTTAAGTACAAAATGATAGAAAATAATTGTTTTGACATTGTTTTGGCCGTGTTGCCATAGCAACTTAATTCGGTACTCCTACGTAGTACAATTAACGCTATAATTGTGCTCCTCTCGACCAATCAGAGTCGAGTAATTTTGTTGAGTGTACTATAATAGATAAGAATGACACAGCGGAAAGTATTAATTGTTATTAATTATTATTATTTGTGTTGTGGTTGCAGAGTTTGAGTATCTTTACTGGGTTGAGTTCAGAAGACGACAGGAACTGGAAAAGAAACAAAAGAAGATGCTTGTAGGTTAACACACTACTACATTTAATATTCTATGTGTACAACACTTGTTGATGGTGATGATGATGGTGGTAATGGTGATGATGACGTTGGTGATGGTGATAATGATAAGGATGATGGTGATGGTGATGATGGCAATATCGATGTCGATGATGATAATGATGGTGATGATGATAGTGGTAATGATCATGGTGATGGTGATGATGATGGTGATGATGATGGTGATGATGATGGTGATGATGATAGTGGTAATGGTGATGATGATGGTGATGATGATGGTGATGATGATAGTGGTAATGATCATGGTGATAATGTTGATGATGGTTATGATGATGACATTGATGGTGGCTGATGTGTTACATATATTACAAATAAATTGATTTTTAGGCAGAATATTTGACTCAAGAACAAATAGAGGACTTGGACGCTGTTGTACCAGAAAATAATGAGATTGAACAACAAGAAGATGGCCCTGTGTATGGTATGTACCATGATATACCACAGTGTTTATCACATCCATCCACCCATTAAACCATCCATCCATCCATTCATTCGTCCATCTACCCATCCATTCACCCATCCATCCATCCTTCCCATCCATCCATTCATCCACCCATCCATCCACCCACCCATCCCATCCCATCCATCCATCCATTCATCCACCCATCCATCCACCCACCCACCCATCCATCCATCCATCCATCCATCCACTCGTCCATCCATCTGTCTATCCAAGTTTGTTTATTTATTTATTAGATATTATTATCATCAGTAGGTCCAGAGGGCAATGATGACTATGGTGATGATGATGACAATTTTAGTGTCCCTGAAAACAACATGCCTGATAATGATCAACTAATGGGTAGGTTTACATGTTATTTTAGTAGACCTCCTTAAAGTAACTTGAGTGTACATGTAATCTTTCCCATATTCAGGGCTCGAAATAGAATTTTTTAAAGCCTGCCATAGTAAAGTAGCACAGTAAAAGGAGGTCATTCAATTAAAATTTTGCATGCCATTTTATCATTCATTTGGCAGTGCATCGTTATTTTTGCCTGCCAAACCTGAAATTTGGCCTGTCATTTGGCCATTGGCAGGCCGCTATTTTGACACCCTGCATTTTAGATATTCAGATGTGTCATTTTACGTATCATTTCTTTGTTTAATGGTTGCACATGAGTAGACACATGAATATGGATACAACTCGAACAAATCTTATTCTCAAGACCACATGTCATTCCCTAGAGTATCATTTCTTTGTTTAACGGTTGCACATGAGAAGACACATGAATATGGATACAACTCAAACAAAGAATCTTATTCTCAAGACCATGTGTCATTCCCTAGAGTATCATTTCTTTGTTTAACGGTTGCACATGAGAAGACACATGATACGGATACAACTCAAACAAAGGATCTTATTCTCAAGACCATGTGTCATTCCCTAGAGTATTTGACGGTTGCACATGAGAAGACACATGAATATGGATACAACTCCAACAAAGAATCTTATTCTCAAGACCACGTGTCATTCCCTAGAGTATCATTTCTTTGTTTAACGGTTGCACATGAGAAGACACATGAATATGGATACAACTCAAACAAAGAATCTTATTCTCAAGACCATGTGTCATTCCCTAGAGTATCATTTCTTTGTTTAACGGTTGCACATGAGAAGACACATGAATATGGATACAACTCAAACAAAGAATCTTATTCTCAAGAGCAAGAATGACACATGGTCTGATATGGAAAGGTCTGGTCTGACATTTCCCTATACTAGATATCTGTCAGTGTGTGAATAATTACCTGTAAGCAATTTAGTACACTCAAGCTACGTAGTTCTATAGTTGTTTATTGTTAATCCTAATTATGTTGTACTTTCATCAGCTCCAGAAGAGCCTCAAGAAGAACTGTTAGTTTCAGGCTATGAAGACCTTGTGCGTAGATATGTGGTATGTAGTAGATGTTTGTGATCTAGTGTAATATGATTCTCAATGTATTTGAGGGAATGATATTGCTAATGAGTCCTGGTCTTGGCGATCATGATAAAGCTGCAGAATAAGCTGTCCTACTTTTCACTTCCTTTTTTTTGTAATGTCATCATGGTGATGATTAA
Organism: Actinia tenebrosa; assembly: GCF_029948245.1. NCBI lineage: Eukaryota > Metazoa > Cnidaria > Anthozoa > Actiniaria > Actiniidae > Actinia > Actinia tenebrosa. The sequence continues at coordinate 6,721,028 of NW_028292573.1, forward strand.
TAGCAATGATGGTTATGATGATAAAGATGATAATGATGGTGATGATGATGGTGGTGGTGATGATGGTGATGATGATAGTGGTGGTGATGATGATGATGGTGATGATGATGGTGGTGGTGATGATGATGGTGATGATGATGATGGTGGTGATGATGGTGATGATGATGA
>NW_028292573.1:6726195-6742487 GCF_029948245.1 Actinia tenebrosa
AGAAAATGATGAATGAATAAAGCAAACAATATAACCGTGAAACTTTAGTAATACTAAATAGTACAATTTCATGCAAATTCCATTATTTTCTATTTTTTAATTAGCACTATTTTGTACTATTTAGTAATTAGTGTTTCACGGATTAATTGTTTGCACTCTACTTCAGTTTTGAGTTCTCTGTTGCTCATGGTTAGCCACGATATTGTGTAGAATATTCATGTGTTCCATTGAAGGTCTGTGGAATTTCAAAGCATTTGTATTTTTGAAGCATTGCTTACTTTACTTGTTGGTATTTGTGAACAGAGCTAATAAGGCTAACTCTAAGTAAATGTGTCTAATCAAGGAAACAAAATCTTACTAATTGAAAAATGGTCAATTGGGTTTTAATTTTTAGTGTATTCTCATCTATTATCATGTATTTATATTCTCTCTTGTACAAATAAAAAGAAATAGTATTTTAAATGTCTTGTCTACTGGGCTCACACTTTAGTGTAGTTAAAAACATTGATTTTTATGTGTGAATCTGATTTTATTTAAATGATACTGAAGTTAAAAAAGGTGACTGAAGAAAGGGAAAAATAAAATATTAGTCTATATTATAAATTTATTAATTTTACGAGAATTCCCAGAAAAAAATATGGTAAATTAAAACAAAAAACCAAAACTTGCTTTTTAAAATTATGTAGAATAGCTTTTTTTTTTTTCTTAATGATTATTGGCAGTAAGTCATTTTGGTTCATGTGTTTGTTAAAGATACATTTTGATAATATTCAAATTATGCAAGATGAAATACCAACTTGTAAAAGTTTATCAATAATTCTATCCAAAGCTATTCAGGTAATAATAATAATAATAATAATAATTACAATTTATAAAGCGCTTATCCAGGGCTGCGCTAGGCACTGTGAAAGATGCAATACAAAATAATACAAAAATGATGATTACAATAATTAGAAAAATAATAAAGGTCACACATTAAAAGTTAATTTAAACAAATAAGTTTTCAAAGAAGTCTTGAATGATGACAAGCTCTCAGAGTTCCTAATTGAAGATGGAAGGGCATTCCAGAGTTCAGGTGCAGATACGGAGAAAGAACGGTAACCATAAGATTTCAGTTGGTACTTTTTGTGTTCAAGAAGAAAAGCAGAAGAAGAACGTAGGCGTCTTGTTGGAGTATAACGAGAAATCATATCAGAAATGTAGGATGGACCCAAGTCATAACTAGTCATAAGGTATAACTCAAAAACAAGAAAAATTAAACATGTTAAATGGAATTATTTTTATTTTTATTCCAGAAACAAAGGCAGAATTGAAGTCGAAATTTTTTTTATTGTATCAATTTTTTTTATTACAATTTCAATTTTGTTGTCGAAAAATTATCATCTGTATTTGCACGTTTCCCCCTGTATAAACCCCGAAGTTGAAATCAGTTAATTTAAACACAACAAACAATATTATTTCTATTTTCTAGCAGAAATAATATCTCAAAAGAAAAACTACTTAATAAATCTTGAGGTTTGAGAATCTTTTTAGCAAGGTTAGCTAACAAAGCAGTGTTGTTGTCCCAAAAATGCACTCGATTCTCTAATTACCTCTTTAAAAAAATCTCATCGGAGGGAAACAACATCAAAAAATTCGAATCTTTTATAGCCATAAATTATATGAGCTTGAAATCTCTAAATATTAACTCTGTGTTAGCTATAATTTTATACAATATCGTAATAGCAGTTTAGTTTTAATGAGAAATATTGCGAAAAGCTAAATATATTTTTCTTGAAGTTTCATATTCTACGTGGCAATTGGAATATTGTAACCGTAAAACGCTATAATGTTTTTTATAAATACTATTTTTTAGAGTCGTTATTAATTGTATTTTTTATATATTTTTTTGCAATTTTTGTAGGGAAATTATCAATGGAAGACTTTGCATTGTTTACTCACAGACAGTGAAAAGGTTTCTTTTAGGAGAAATCGAATGAGTTCAAAGTACGAAGGTTCATTTATGACGAACTTCATGAGTAACTCCATCAATCCGATTTGTGTTTCGGTTCTTTTCGAAACGGTGTAATAGCATATCCTCCGACTGTAGAAACTGCTGAACAAGTCGTCGATATAGCAGATCCCGCAATCCATCCAACTCCACCAGCAACAGTGGCAGCTTTATTATAAACGCCACCAGAAATTCGCCATAAGAGATTACCTTGAGGCTCTTCTATCTTCGCTTCGTTTTCATTAGCGTTTTTCTCCTCTTCAGATTCCATTTTCTAACCAAAAAGAACACGACTCAATAAAGAAATATCAATACTAGAAGCTAACTTAGAGTCCTTGAAGCTATAAATGAGCAGTTGTGTGAAGAAAAGCTCTTAAGATGCTAAGTATTACTTACCTCTTTCATTGTGTTTTCAATAAATATTTTTTTCCCGTGAAGGAAATTTAATTTCGGAAAGTTTTCTTCGTTCCTTGCAACCAGAGACACGAAGGATATATTCGAAGGTACAATTTTCAGTGTTACGTTTTCGTTTGATAACTACGTATTTGAATGTCGCGTAAACGATGATAAAATACTGCAAAAAGATGTCATAAATTGTTAACGAATCCTTCCTTGCAACCCAGGTAACCTGTATTCTAACCGGAAATGACCTGCTTTGTAATGCGACGGCCAAATAAAAAACTCTATTGTTTTAGCGAGTGATTTTGTTACAATTCGATATCATTTTACAGTATGCGTCTGGGAATTGTTTTAGATCGTGTGACTGTCACGAGAATTGGAACCCTGAGAAAACTAGAAAATAATTTTGTTTTAAAGAAGATATAAATAAATAAAACTAGTTATTGGGGAAAATGGAGGAAAAATAGAGTGAAAAGAAAAATGGGATGATTTTTTTCTTTTAATTTTTTAGTTGAATTTCATAAATTTTCCTTAACTTAATGAAATGTTCTGTAGTATCTAAAGGTTAAATCATTAAAAAATGAGGAATTGAATGAGTGAAAATAATGGGACTGCATTTTTGCATTTTTTTTCTGGGGGAGAGGGGTGTACTTGGGTTGGGATGGGAAATCGAAAGCGTTGATGAAAAAAAAATTCCCAAATTTTTTCCACAATTTTTTAATTTCATTTTTATAAAAATTAAATAGGATTTTAGAGGTGACGCAGGGATTGGAAAGGAAATTAAGAGAAAGATTGTCATTTGAATGAGAAAAAAAATGAGAAAAAAAGACGATTTTGAATGTAATGAGGAGCGCAAAGCACATTGGTCTTTATTCAATATGGCGGCTCAATCACGTTGTATCCTTTTGAAGCTTAGGAAAACTTAAATAATTCCTTAATATTACAATGGATCAAGAATCAAAAGAAGAAAAAGACTCGAGCACTTGTTCTAATGAGTATAAAGATGAAAATATCGATGGTAAAATGGCCGAGGAGAGCTCAAATTATTTATCAATTCAAGCAAGTGGTTGTACTGCAAGAAGGACATCTATAGGATCAGCTGAAGGAGACAAGACGGAAAAACTTCTTAAAATACTTCAATTCAGAAACCCTGGACCACAGTTGGCTAGTTTTGATCCTGATAAAAGCAGACGGGAACAAAGGAAAGTAAGACAGTTTGTGAGAACAACAGATAAACACCTTAACGATGACTTGAATCAGGTAAATTTGAATGGCAGGCGACCAAGAAACCCTCCCAAAAGACGAAATTATCACGATCGATCTGGTATTCGTTTATCGGATAATAAAGATGTGTGTGATTGTCAAGATCTTAACTGTCCTGGATGCCATTTTCCATGCGATTCGTGTGGGTCTGAGAAATGTGGCGTTGAATGTCGTTGCAGTAGAAGGTGGACGTATGAACCTTTAGTACAGATAGAAAATCCTTTTGTAACGTAAAAGGTTCAGGCTGTTTGAACTCAAAATAGCTCACGTATCCTAAAATATTTATCGAGCTTTAAATAATTAGATTATTATATTTAATATAGTAAAAACAGAAAAACCCAAAGTTTTTTTTATGGACATGACCTTGTAAAACTGATTGGGTTGTCTTTGTTCCTGAGACTAGATTGCCTCGGAACACGGCTAACTCGCAGATCGAACATTGAAACAACCTCTGGTTTGATCTATGTCAGGGCATGGCTAACGCACAGATTGAACACTGAAACAACCTCTGGGCTGATCTAAGTCAGGGCATAGCTAACTCAGATCGAACCCTGAAACAACCTCTGGGATGATCTAAGTCAGGGCATGGCTAACTCACAGATTGAACCCTGAAACAACCTCTGGGCTGATCTAAGTCAGGGCATGGCTAACTCACAGATTGAACCCTGAAACAACCTCTGGGCTAATCTAAGTCAGGGCATGGCTAACTCACAGATTGAACCCTGAAACAACCTCTGGGCTGATCTAAGTCAGGGTATGACTAACTCACAGATTGAACCCTAAAACAACCTCTGGGCTGATCAAAGTCAGGGTATGACTAATTCACAGATCGAACCCTGAAACAACCTCTGAGCTGATGTAAGTCAGGGCAAGGCAACATGTAACTCACAGACCTTCTTGTATAGTACAATTCAGAATTTATAGATACTCATGATGTTTTGAAAGTTGTCAAATTGAAAATGTTCAAAACTTGTACACATAAATTCTGAATTGTACTCGAGATTGTGCAATTTGCTATACTTATTGCTTTTTATTTTATATCCAAGGCTTGTATTTTTGTGCGATGAATGTTAAATTAATGTTAATTCAGCTGACGTAACTAATTTTTTACAATATGTATTGTACTTTTTAAAAAAGATATCTTATAATTTAAACAATTTGTTCAACCAGGTAAAAATGTTAAGTATTTGTGACAGAGTCCAATAAACAGTAGTTTTTTATTTTAATTTTCTCACGTTATTATGGGGAGTGTTAACAACCGATGTAATATGTAAGGTATATTTCAATTAAGAAGCAAAATTTTATAAAATCGTTTTTTTCTTTGTTCAAATGTTTTTTTGTTTTTGTAAAAAGATTTGTAACTTGTTGTTTAAAGCTTGAATTTTTGGAATGGTACCAGTGAAGTAAGGGCATTATGCAATGGCTCAAAAACGTCCAAACCATTTTCCAAGGTGTTAAAAGTCTCTTTTCTACCCCACTTCCTTTTCCATGTACTTTTTTGCTGCTGCTTCTCATTTTGCTTGCATAGGAGTTACATTTACAGACTGAGGCTGTAAGGCTGAGGGGCACAGTCTTTCTCTATCCGGACTGACTTTAGGATGGTAGTAAACTATATTCCCCATTACTTTTTATTTGCTTTGCAATTTGTTTTCTTGTTTAACAATCTGTTATCTCATGGGTGTGAGTGATGGCAAAAGCAGCCAGGATACTGGACCAAGATCAGAGAGAGCCAATACTGCCTGCTCTAACAGCCAATCAGAATGCATGATTTCACCATCAGTTATTCAACCTTTATTTCCCTATAGCCTGTTAACGAGGGCTCTCCGGGGAGCAGGCTATTTCCCTAAAACACAGCAACCCCAATCTCTATATTATTTTCATGTCAAAAAAAGGTACAATTTTTTAATTGAAAAAAAAACCTGGAGTCATTTGAGCTTATTAAATGAGGATGGGATTTGAAGTAAAAAGCTTAAAACAAGACATGACGTTTGTTTGGACGCAAAGGTACAGGATATGACGTCATGCCAGGAACTAAAGATACAGCGGATTGTCTAATGCGCATGCGGATGGGAGTTTCCCATTACAGCGGAAGTCAAAAGGAAGGCATATCTTTTTACAGTGAGCTATTTTTTACACCAAAAAAATCTGTTTGATTCTGCGATGAATACTCTTAAATAACGCACCTGAAAAATGCTAGAGAATCATAGATACCTTCTTATCAAATTTCGCGATGAAATCGCCACAGATCTCTTAGTAGATGATGTACTTGTTTGCCTGGAAAGCAAACATGTTTTGGACTCAGATGACAAAGAAGTCATAAGGAGCCAATTCACCTCTAAAAGACGGGCAGAAAAACTCCTTGATATCCTACCAACTAAGGGATACGAAGCATTTGCTGTGTTTTTCAAGGTACTAGGGGAAAAATATCCACATTTGGCTGAGCTCTTGAAAGATGGAGTTTCAGAAGAGGAGCTTGGTGGATGTGTTTTGGATTTTGTAGATTCCCCTGGACAACGTGAGTAATTTTAACGTGAAAACTTGTTCTAATGCAACTGGATTTACCTATCTATAAAACTATAAATGCTTATAACATAAAAAATTCTATCTAACTATGAAATCTAATTCATAAGTGCTTCGAATCGCTAAAATTTTAATTTAACTAGGTTCATGCACTTACAGGTCTTTAGGTGTTAATGAGATAACCAATGTTTTTGTGTTGATGGCTTTTAAGGTTTATTGACATTTTGTTATGCGTTCGTTATATCTATTGTACTATTACAATTCTGAATGAAATTTTGTTTATAAAAATACTAATGAATGTTTTTGTGATACAAACAGTATAATATATACATATATATGAGCTTAAACACATCCTGTAATTTGCGTTGTTAATATTTTAATTTTGTTGTTACATGTGGAATTGTAAAAAATAAAATAAAATCCACTTTATTAACGTCTCAATGTATTCAGCTCTTCAGAGCTAATTGGGGAGACAAATTAGAAACTGAAATAGATAAATATAAACATAATACTGTTAGGAAATCCCAACTGGCAAGGAGGTAAACCAGTTGGCTATTTACAAGCATATGGTCAAGAAACTGGATTTGAACTAATCAGGACAAATACAGTCTCAGCTAGTGGCCACAGCGGGACTCAAACCCTGCACCACGGGATTGCGAGACCAATGTTATGACCACTCGACCATGCTGCCTCCTTTTTGCACAATTGTGCAATTTTTCATTATAACAAATTTTGATGGGTGTCAATCAAGTGTTGAACTATGACATTGACGGAAAGTGCGAAGTTTTCGAGGGCATGTGACTACAGAATCTCACGGTCCAAGACTTTGATTGACATCCACAAAAACTTACTTTGTTGATTGTGGCAACAAATTCAGTGCATGGTATTGAGAAGCAATTTGAAAAGCTGATTACTATTCTGGGATCTTGCATTCTTTACTTTACTGTTGGTATTTGTTAACATTTAAACACGAATATGATAAATCAGTAGTTTTTTCATCTTTTCACGGTGTATAATTTACCTTTTATCATTACTGTTTCATTAGAAACACAGACGCAGCTCACACTAGTTTTTAGCTAGTTATCTCTTTAGTATTAGTGTGTATTTTATATTTGTACCAACATATAATGTATATATTCTGATACAACATTTCATTTGTTTTATATATTGCTTTAGTTATGAGAATGAGCAGCCTTCATCATGACATGCTAACGACCAACAGAGTAGAGATCGTAGAAGACCTTCTAGTTCACGATGTTTTGAATTCTCTGCAAAGTAAATTGGTCTTTGATACTGAAGACGTTGAACTGATAAAAGCAGCCAGAACTTCCAAGAGAAGGGCAGAGAAACTTCTAGATATTCTTCTTTCTAAGAGCGATGCAGCATTTTACCACTTTAAAGACTCTTTAGAAGAACCTTATCCACATCTTGCTGAACTTTTGGAGGGAGAAAGTTTGTTACCAAGAAAAGTTTCAGATGCTAGAGAAATACAAGAACAAGGTAAACCTATTATAACAAAGAAAATATCATTTATATTAAGTAAAAGTTCTGTTGAGGGCTGTGTTGAGATAAAACCAAACATCTGGGTTGCTTCTATTGCACATTATTTAATTGAATGGTGTCCTGTAAATTGAAGCTAGTAAGGCAAGTCAGGGGGCAAAGGTGGGGGGAGGGGGAGGGGGAGGCTCCAGAGGTAGGCCCACCAGTGTCAAACCATTTTATTTAGACCAAAACTGAAGCTAAACTGTCTTAACTGCAATGCAATCTCCCTATTAATAAAAGTTAATGAATGATTCATTTTTCAGTGGAAAATGTTTTGTTAGAAGGGGATGTACCGCAAAGACCAGATGTCTTCACCAACAGAGCACGTGAAGTTCACCGTGTTCGTACTGCATTACGATCTTTAAAGGATCGCGATGGATGGGTTATATTGCATGGTATGGCAGGGTGTGGTAAGACAGTGTTGGCCGCTGATGCATTAAGAAGCCCACAGATTTTAAACGAATGCTTCCCTGGGGGTGTGTTCTGGATCCGGATTGGTCAAATTGATCAGCCAAAACTTCTGATGAAAATGCAAAATCTTTGTACCCGACTTGATTCTGACCACGCCCGAGCACCTCCGAGAAACTTAGAAGAAGCTAAAGATCGGCTAAGAATTCTCTTTGCACACCAACACCCTCGGTCTTTACTCATCCTAGATGACTTATGGAGTGAATGTGACTTACGCTACTTCGACATCCGTGTACGTGTTCTTGTAACCACTCGTGATGCCTCGATATCTAACGTTATTAATGGCTTGAAAAGCAAAGTTAAAGTTAGCGAAGGATTCACTAACAAAGAGTCGCTTGAAATGTTGTCTCACTGGACTGGGTTACGCATGAATGAGTTGCCAAGAGAAGCAAATGAGATTGTTTCTTTGACGCATGGTTCTCCATTAGCTATTTCTATGATCGGTGCTTTATTGAAGGAACATTCAGAGAGATGGAGGTACTATCTTGGCCAACTAAGAAAGAAAAAATATAATAAACTTAAAACTAGCTTTTCCTATCAATACCCCACGCTCAGTGAAGCTTTATCCATTAGTATTAACAATCTAAAAACGGAATTACGAGAGCGTTATATGGATTTGGCAATGTTTGAGGATGATGCAAAAGTTCCGGCACAAGTTCTTTGTATTCTTTGGGATGAAGAGGTGAGTTAGTATTCACAATTGAGCCTGACTTGCATTCTCACCACTATGCCATCTGGCTTTCCTTCCTGTGTGCCAATCTAAGGTTTGATCCATGGACTTTACATCATGTGTGAGTAGAGTATTTCCGGTCCCTCCCTACTGTAATACTACTCCAATATAGGATGCCCTGTGGCTAGTAGGGGTGAGGGAGATGCTTAAAGTGCAAATGAACCCTTTGACAATACATTCAGTACTGGTTCTGCATAAAGTAAATAGTTGATTGGTATAAACCTTCATAACTTAGAAACGCATCACTCAAATCAAGAAATATTTTACCAATCAACTATTTACTTTATGCAGAATCAGTACTGAATGTATTGTAAAAGGGTTCATTTGCACTTTAAAATCCTTTGGGGGGTAAGCTGGGGTAGCCAGACATGAAACTCTTCTGACTGAAATACTTTTTTAATTCATGCCAAAGTTCGAAGAAGTAGAAGACATAATGGACGAATTAGTAAACAAATCGTTGGCCAGGAAAAGTGTCCAGTCTGGTGACATGACGGAAACGTGGTACAGCATACATAATTTACAGCTGACGTTCCTTAGAGAACAGAATACGAATCCAGAAAACCTACACAAGAAGTTAGTGGAGGGATATCGACTACTATATGGTAATAAACTAGTAGCTATACTTGTACTATCAGTATGGTAATGAACTAGTAGCTATACTTGTACTATCAGTCATTTCATGGTGATCAGTAAATCTTGCTATTTTTTTGTTATTTTGCAACAGTATTGATGATAATTAATGCATAAATACTAAATTTAGATTGTATGAACATTAGTTATGAGAATGATGATGATAATGGTGATGATGATGGTGATGATGGTGATGATGGTGATGATAATGGTGATGGTGATGCTAATGATGGTGGTGATGGTGATAAAGGTGATGATGGTGGATACAACGACTGGTGGTGTTGGTGATGATGATGATGATGATGTGTAGTGATGATGATAATGTATTCTCATCTTTCCTGTCTTCAGACAAATTGATGAGATGGAAGATGATGGTTACATTCACTGGAACCTTGTTCCACACATGGAAAAAGCAGGAATGAAGGAGGAGGCTTACCACCTTCTTGTTGATCTGTCCTGGGTTGTTGCAAAACTAAATGTTACTGGACCAGCTAATCTACTAAATGATTATCTCAGCGTAAAGAAATATAAGGTAGAGTTACGCTTACATCATCAACATCAGCATCAGCATCATTATCATTATCACCACGATCATTATCATTATGATCATCATTATCATCAGTACCAACACCATCGTCATTATCACTACCATCATCACCATCATCATCACCACCATCATCATCACCATCATCAGTACCATCATCATCACCACCATCATTGCCATCACCACCATCATCACCACCATCATCATCATCACCATCATCACCACCATCATCATCACCATCATCAGTACCATCATCATCATCATCATTATAATAATCATCACCATAATCATCACCATAATTATTATCATCATCATCACCATCATCATCAACATCATCAGTCATTATCACCATTATCATCATCGTCATCATCACCATGATAATAATCATTAACAATATCTTTTTCGTTTTATCTTCCAGGACTCAGACATTCTTGAAGGATTCTATCATTTCGTTAGCACCAATGCGCACTTGTTTGTAGAGAAGACTTTGCCAGATATCATTCAGTTGGGTCTACAAGAACCAGAAACATCACAAGTATATGTGCAGGCCAAAGAACAAGCAAGGAAACTATCTAGAAGCAATAAACTTTATCTGGACTGGTGGTGAGTGTTCATTAGACCATTACATTTTTCCCAGTTTGGTATTGAATTCCCCAGACTCCTACTAACTCACAGATTGAACCCTGAAACAACCTCTGGGCTGATCTAAGTCAGGGTATGGCTAACTCACAGATTGAAACCTGAAACTACCTCTGAGGTGATCTAAGTCAGGGAATGGATAACTAACAGATTGAACCCTGAAACAATCTCTGGGCTGATCTAAGTCAGGGCATGGCTAACTCACAGATTGAACCCTGAAACAACCTCTGGGGTGATCTAAGTCAAGGCACAGCTAACTCACAGATAGAACCATGAAACAACCTCTGGACTGATCTAAGTCAGGACATGGCTAACTCACAGATTGAACCCTGAAACAACCTCTGGGCTGATCTAAGTCAGGGCAAGGCTAACTCACAGATTGAACCCTGAAACAACCTCTGAGGTGATCTAAGTCAGGGCATGGTTAACTAACAGATTGAACCCTGAAACAATCTCTGGGCTGATCTAAGTCAGGGCATGGCTAACTCACAGATTGAACCCTGAAACAAACTGTGGGGTGATCTAAGTCAAGGCACAGCTAACTCACAGATAGAACCATGAAACAACCTCTGGACTGATATAAGTCAGGGCACGGCTAACTCACAAATTATTACCACCCTATATTCTCTAGCTAATGATATTCTTTTGTTTTTTCTTTCACCAGTAACAAGCAGGAAGATCCTTTGGATTCCAGTTTAATGATAACTGCCAAGGTTCACAGCGGTGCTGTCTATAAGTGCCAGTTCTCTAAAGATGCGCAGAAGGTTGTGTCCTGTGGCACAGATAATAAAGTCAAGGTGAGGAAAAATGGAAAATGGAGAAGAGGAAGAAGAGGAAAAATGGAAATTTCTGTCTTAATTTTCTTTTTGTTATTGCTGTTGCTGTTGCTGCTGCTGCTGCTGTTGCTGTCGTTGCTGCTGCTATTGTTGTTGTTGTTGTTGTTTTGTTGCTGTTCTTGCTGTTTTTGCTGTTGCTGTTGTTGACACTGCTACTGTTATGGTTGTTGCTGCTGCTGTTGTTTCTGCTGTTGTTGCCACTGCTACTGTTGTTGCTCTGCAGTGGGGGCTTTTGTCATTGTTGTAGCTTGTTATCCATCACCATTATTACCTTCCAGGTTTGGGAGAGTCAGTCAGGAAGAGAGTTACTGTCCATGAATAACCATCGTGATGTCGTTAACTGCTGTAGTTTCTCTCACGATAATACACGTATCATCACTTGTTCAGCCGATCAAACTGTACGGGTAAGAAAACACTCACTCACAGTGTGATTCCTTTTAGTTACTGCATCTTTTCATACCTTGTGCACCTTCAAAGACAGGGTTTGTGCTACTCCTTGAAATCCTTAAAAACTCCTTGAATTAAAAACATGTGATGGGGTCACGTGACCTGTTAGTGCATGTCGTCTATTGCTCTATACATGAGCCCCTGGCTTGGACAAAGGGCAATGACTCTCACATTATAAAAGTATTTCTCATCCCATATAGGTAACTGTCCAATTATTTTCTTAATTGGACAGGTCTTGTTGATATAGGATTAATTAGGCATCTATATAATTAATAGGTAATGGGATTTCATGCTCCCCAATCAAGAAATAATTAGACTTGAAAAATTAGATTGCCAAATTGGACTCGGCCTAGGACCTCATCCAATTTTGGAAGTCCTCGGAATTTTCCTCGCCCAATTATTTCTTGATTGGACAACATGGAGTCCTATTACATATACTAACATTTTAGCTTTGACTTTGTACCTTTTTTTTACTTTTTTCATGATATATAAATATCTTGAATACAGTTGTTAGTCTGTCTTCAGTTGAATGAAATTACTTCCTTTGCCAAAATGAAAAAAAAAAGCAGTCCTGGTTGAATGTTTCTTGAATTTTTTTTATTGAGAAGATGTTGGATCTTTAAAGCTCTATTTCATAAGCATTGTCATCATTGTTTTTTACAGATTTGGGACAGTTTGAATGGAGAAGAATTGCTTTGTTTCACTGGTCATCGGCAAGATGTGTTCTGCTGTGCTTTCTCTCCTTGTGATGGAAATGTCGTTTCTTGTTCAGCTGACAAAACTGTCAAGGTAAGAATGAAGTGAAAGGGTTTTGGTGGTGTTCATCAGTAATGGTAATGACAATGACTGAAGATGATGGTGGTATGGCTGATGATGATGATACATGATGATGATGATGAAGCGAAAGGATGTTGGTGGTGTTCATCAGTAATGGAAATGACTCAGTGGTGGAGGATGACTGAAGATGATGGTGGTATGACTGATGATGATGTTACATGATGATGCTGACGATGATGATAGTGATGTCCTTGGTGATGGTGATGATGGCGATGATGGTGATGATGATTATGATGATGATGGTGGTGATGGTGATGGTGGTGATGATGGTGATGATGATGATGATAGTGCATTTGACAGTGTTAAGCTTACATGACACTCACTTATCTGATTCATATAGATATGGGACAGTAAAAGTGGCACTGAGAGACTGACATTCACTGGACACACGGACATAGTCAGATGGTGTTGCTACTCTTCTGATGGAAGTAAAGTTGCTTCCTGCTCCGATGATACCAGTGTTAAGGTAAAAATCGCTTATTTGATAAGACACTGCCGAAACCCTTCTATATAAAACAAACCAGTAAATATCAATAAAAATAGAGAGCTTGAAAGACTATATAATAACTAGAGATGTATAATATGGATTATCAATCATTAATATTAGTGTTTATAATTAATCATTAATCATCGATTATTAAAGATTAGCTATTATATTAATAATTATACAGCTTGTCATTAATCCCATATAGGTAACTGTCCAATTATTTTCTTAATTGGACAGGTCTTGTTGATATGGGATTAATTAGGCGGCTATATAATTAATAGGTAATGGGATTTCATGCTCCCCAATCAAGAAATAATTAGACTCGAAAAATTCCTCTGACTGCCAAATTGGACTCGGCCTATGGCCTCATCCAATTTTGTCAGTCCTCGGAATTTTCCTCGTCCAATTATTTCTTAATTGGACAGCATGGAGTCCTATTACATATTCTTATTATTAAAGATTAGCTATTGTATTAATAATATATTATCATTACGATAATCTTATTAATCACTATTTTTACTACTTATTATTATTATTATCGATTAGTATATGTAATAGGACTCCATGCTGTCAATTAAGAATGATGGACGAGGAAAATTCCGAGGACTTCCAAATTGGATGAGGCCGTAGGCCGAGTTCAATTTTGGCAGTCAGAGGAATTTTTCGAGTCTCATTACCTATAATTATATAGGTGCCTAGCTAATTAATCCCACATCAACAAGACCTGTCCAATTAAGAAATAATTGGACAGTGACCTATATGGGATTAATGAGAAGCTGTATATTATTATTATTTTATTATTTTGTTATTAATTATGTAACTTTGAAAGCACAAAAATGCAGCCTAATATTAATAGTGTCACCAATTTGCTATTATCGAATATTTTTAGGTTTTTAACTCCAAGAATGGTGCACTTCTTATTTCACTTGAAAAACCATGTCAATTCTGTGTCGTTCTGTTCCTTCATGAGTGAGGACAAAAGTGTTGTAGCTGTTTCAAACAACTGTGTTAAAGTAAGCTTTTTTAATATAAGAATCATGTCAGAATGCAATTCCAAATAGCTTCTGATTTTTGTAATGTTTTATCTATCCATTCATTCGATCCCATCCAATCATCTGTCTGTCAATCTGTCTATTTATCTCATATCCTTCCCATCCATTCATTCATTTATTCATTTATACATTTTTTTCATTTTTTTCAGGTCTTAGATTGCAGCACTGGACAGGAAACCAAAATTTTCAATGCTTCATCAAACTGCTTGTCATTGGCCTTTCTCCTGACGAGACTGTTGTTGCTATGGGATTTTCTGGACACTACTGTACAGGTGATTGACATGGTAAAGTGTTTGGGGTTTGTAACTAGGGGGTTAATGCTTATCGAAGCCAGAAAATAACTCACAGATCAAACAACCTCTGGGCTGATCTAAGTCAGGGCATGGCTAACTCACAGATCCAATCCTGAACAATCTCTGTGCTGATCTAAGTCAGGGCATGGCTAACTCACAGATAGAACTCTGAAACAACCTCTGAACCCTGCGATCTAAGTCAGGGTATGGCTAACTCACGATTGAACCCTACAAGATGAAACAACCTAGGCTGATCTGCTAACCTCTGGGCTGATCTAAGAAGTCAGGGTATGGCTAACTAACAGATTGAACCCTGAAACAACTTGGGCTGATCTAAGTCAGGGTTTATGGCACAGATTGCATTGGAATTCAGCATTTTAGGGTTTGCTGAGGGAGGGAAACTGTCAGAACGGGATGAAAAAAACCCTGGAATCAAGGAAGAGAACCAACAAACTTTACTCACATGTGATGTATCTAGGCCCCGAGATCTGAGGTGATATGTGAGTAATTGTCCATTGTAAGTTGTTTTATGTTTTCGATCATTGTTTGGAGCTGTGGAATAAATTCGTACGGCAGTCTTTGGGTTGTTTATCGGGGACACACTGGGTGGGTACATCTGTGTATTGGGTTTTTCACGGATGCAACCAAAGCTGGTCACTGGTTCTGATGATGATGGAAGCATCAAAGTGGAGTTATTTTCATTCAAAAACTATTGTGGAGATAAAGGACGGATCTAGAAATGGAAAGCCGGGAGGGTGATCTGCCTATGCATGCATTCAACTGGGATCAGGCAGGCAGGAGCACCGCAGCACTCAGTAGCACCGGGAGCACCCCAGGCAGCAGGCCAGTGAAGGCGGAGGGAGATCGACAGATGGCAGGCCACGCGGAGGAGTAGGGCAGACCAAGCAGCAGCCCGAATTGCAGCGAGCAGTCAGCAGCACCGCAGCAGGCAGGGATGCGCCGATCGCGGAGCGACCACAGAGCGTGGCCACCACAGAGCGGAAAGCAAGCACCGGACAGGGGGAGTGCGGGCGAGCACGAAGGGAAGGAGGAGAACGCACCAGCAGGCACACAGCAGCAGCGAGCACCAGCAGGCAGGGAGTGCGGACACCGACGAGAAACCACCAGCCAAGAGCACGAGCAGGGCAGGAGCACCTACGCAGAGAGGAGCACCAACAGCAGGGGGCGGGAGGCGACCACCGGAGCAGGATGCAGCAAGCACCAGGCCAGGAGGGGGGAGCACCACGCAGTGCCGAGTAGGACAACCAGTGCATGAGGCACCCACCAGTCAGGATGTCATCAGCAGGAGGGGAGCACAACGATCAGTTATGCACCACCCAGCTGTAGTGATGGGGATCGACCCAGCCAGATGTAGGGATCGGGACCACCGGAATGCGAGTATCAGACCACATATTAGGGATGAGCAGCACCAAATCATCATCAATTATCACCATACACTATCGTCATACCCACTTTCTATTGAACTACATTTTCATTTTAGATGGACTTCTCCTTCATGTGCAATCCCCCTTCTTTTGATCACCATGCATAACGCACAAGCTATCTGTTACTCACTCAACCCTACTCATTGCTATCACTATCACTCCTACCATCA
>NW_028292573.1:6742587-6789969 GCF_029948245.1 Actinia tenebrosa
AACCGAAGCAAAAAATATATATTGACACAGCGCAACTACAGTAAATGTATGATTTGACAGGATTTGATATAATCAAAGCTTCTAGTGATTTGAAGCTTATGACATTATTTTGTCATGCAAAATTTGCAGACTTTTGAATTAAATTTCCCCCAATTATTTTCGGCATAAACTGTTTGAAAATGGATCATTATATTACAATATTTACCAATTTAGTATATTACTGATTGACTCAAAGAGCCTGTTTATGAAATATAAAATTTATTAACCCATAAACATCAAAGGTAGAACCCATTTTTCTGCCCTGTCGCAGTGTCCATATAACTTAATTGCAGTCATACTGAGATACACTCAGCATAATTTTCCTCTAATTCAATCTGAAAATTAACTTTGCTTGGGTATTTGTAGAGTCCCAACAAAAAAAAAAGCATGAAAATTTATCAGTAAATTAATTATCATTAACAAGCAAAATTCCTTTCTGTGAACTTTGAAGCAATTTTACTTTGACCAAAATTTATAGAGAAAATTGTTTGAAAATTGAAAGAAAAACGTTATTTATTATTGTTTGCCCTCTACCAAGGATTTGCAGCATGCCTCAAACGAATGTAATGTGTGATGTGTAGTTTCACCCCTCCCCCCTTGGATCAATATTTTTATTTCTAAATAGTCACAGGGAAAGTATTGAATAGTGAGGGGGAGGAGGGGTAAGGCTTCCTGGTATGTCTTCATTACTCATTATCATGCAATCAATCAATAAAATAATGTACAACATAAAAACAACTGAACAGGAGATGAACTAGAGTGACTGCAACAAACTCTGGATTGGAATAACAATAAGGTATTTCATTTTACCCATGAATAACAACTTGCATTAACTAATTATGCCTGATTATGCAATGTTTTTATTATTGCACTCTTCTTGATACAAGATCGTTGAAGAGAAATGAAGTACATGTAGAGTTGAAATCTTTTTCTCTCTCATTTTTTGTACACCTCTAAACATGTTTGTAATTTCAATTAGTTTGCTGCAGTCAATCTTCAAGCTTATTTATAAGTCAAGTTTATTATGATTTGATCATTAAAACTTGCAGTGAATTAGCAGCTGAGCCTGTGACCTATCGCACCATTGTTCATGATCCTCATGATAAACATTTTTTGCAGTAGTTGGTATTGTGACAAACAGAGACAGTGACTAAAGGAGTAAAATTAATGACAACCCATACTAAAGGTTTAAACATCTTTCAGATCACATTCAATGCCAACACTCCTATGACATGACCCCATACTAAAGGTTGATGTATCTTTAACATACCACTCAATGCCGACACCACCATTAAATGGACCAATACTAAAGGTTAGGTATCTTTAACATGACACTTGGTGCTGACACCCCCATTACATGAGCCCATCTAGGTGTGGTAAAAGGAGTGACTAGTTAACAAACTTTTGCACAAATTTAACAGCATATTGTTAGTAACACTGGGCACATGAATGGAACTGAAATGATTAAATGGCTACTATATGCAGACGATGTTGCAATTTTCTGAAAGGATCTTTCTAACTTACAGGACATTTTGGATATTGTATACACAACTTGTTCTAGATATGGTCTACAGATTAGCTTCAAGAAAACAAAAACACAAGTTTTAAATGACCTAGAACTCTAAACCAAGGAAGTCTACTGAACATTTCTGGTAACGATATTGAGAATGTTAAGGAATTTAAATATCTGGGACATATATATGTTTTACAGCGACCCAAAAGACTTTTTTGTTGACAACAGAATTATCAGTGCAACTGATAAATTTCACGATCTAAAGAATGTTCTCACAGACAATAAAGTGTCCATGAAAACTAGAAAGAAAATCTTAGAATCCTGTATTATATCTAGACTTCTTTATTTCTCAGAAGCACAAAATTACCGAATGAGGAAGAACTGAAAAAACTCGAAACATGCTGGTACGGCCATCTAAGAAGGATGATAAAAAATGGCTGGAAGAGAAAAACAGATAGTGATGGTGAAGAAACTTTTGCACTCAAATACAAAAATACCGATGTCCAGGATTTCTTATATGTTCGATATTTAAAATGTAACACACACATATGTAGATGACCGAACTCCAATCTTACGAAAAAATTACTTTTCATCAAATCAACCAAAAAATATGTCAGAGATCCATGGACAAAGATCGAAAAACTATTAAACATTATTAAAGATCTGGCAAGAAGATTAACAAAATACAGAAAAGCCTTTAAAGGACTTCTTTTTAAGAACTTTAATCTAGAATAGAATAGTCCCTGTTGCTCAGCTAATTGCTGTTGATAATGGAACAGAACTGATACTGAACACTCATCCCCCTTTTCCTCACTTTCCTCATAAAACCTTTGGAATAGTCACCCCCTTCTAGAATACCTGGATCCACCCCCTGACCATAGGCTAATTCATCTCAAACAGCCGAGACACCAATTACATTAAATAATTATTGTGTTCTCAAGTCTCTCAAGCACACTACATCTTCAGTATAAATCATTATCATTATCACTGCTTACTCAATAGGAGGAACTCTAATCTATTAATGAAACCTTACATTCTGTGTTGACAACATAAAACATGGGAAAAAATGCTAGATTCTTAGCTATATAGGTGGTATAATGAAAGCACTATATAATGCCTCACCCTAACCCTAATGTCAAAATATCTACAAATGCATAAATTCATCAAATCAGGTGAAATGTAAGTGAATGTGTGCTGTTAAGTGAAGTGAAATATGCAAGTTCAATCAAAAATCAGTCATATGATCTACCTTAGCAGTACAGTGCTCACAGCTCCTTAGAAAAATAATAAATAGAAACATGCAAAGCATTGTGGGGATTCTTTAGATGCCTGCAAACAGCAAATGTTTTTCAGCCTTCAACATTAAATTCACAAACACCTCTTCCTCTATAGACAAAAACAGTCCTGTTCTATGGCAGGTCATGATCTACCAAACTGATAACCTGATGTCACTCAAACAGACTAGACAATGTCTCTTCTTTCGGCCTCCACCATGCATTGAAGATTAGACTTTCAACACTTCTTCCTCTATAGAGGAAAACCAATCCTGTCCTATGCAGGTCATGATCTATCAACCTGCTAGGGCACCAGCAGCTGTAACAAGTAGATACACAGCCTCTGGAAACTGCTTCCTTGTTTTGAAAACATTGCACTTCAGCTATTTTTGATATGCAGAAGAGAAAATGTTTAGGACACAGGAATCACATTGGACTCTCACTAACCAAATGAGCTATGCTCATACAAATAAGACAGCTCACACAGTTCATGCTTCTTTTTAGTAAGCTGCTTGAAACCAACACTAGGAAACTTGTAACAAAGACTCACTGTGTATTTTATAGTTATTCAAATTTACATTCATTATAGTCATTTAATACTCTAATTATTTATCTTAGGCACAGGAATTATTTTAAATAAATTAAATTAAATATAATTTCAATTCAAAATGTTTAAACATATATTAAAATAAACCTTTAATGAATTCACTCTAGTGACCAACAATAGTTTGTTGGACTTGATATACAAGATACAGTAAATGCATAAATACATCAGACAGAACCTTAACTTAGGGTTTAGGGTTAGATTTATTATTTACTACTGATTATTTTAATTGACTTGAATTAAATGTTATAAATTGTTTTATCAATACTATGGAGTAGAGAAGTATGGCTTCATTACTCACTAAACTATCAATAGCCTAGTTCCAACATATGCTTCCCCTGTCACGCACAAAGGATTCAATGTAAGGTTTTGTGCACAATGCTCAGTGATCCGTGACAGAAGAAAAGAAAAAATTCAATTAATCATCTAGCCTCGTACTGAAATGCAACAAGCAAAGCATATCTTGGAAGTGGACTATTCAAATAATCTTATAATGTTCTACTTTACCTACTAAAAGTAAACAAAATTGTATGCCCTACATTGTTCTTTGTATCACAATAGACATACATTTGTCTGTACAATAATAGTCTCTATTATATTCTATAGTTATCAGTGTTATAACATATCTTAAACCAGTTACTCACCTGTATCCTGTATTGATTGAATCTAAAAGTACACCATAAGTAAGTATTTCACTCTAGACAGATGTAAGTATATCAGAGATGAGTACCAACCACAGATGGGTTGATAATCTTTAAATAAAGCATACTTTAACATGTATTGTGGACTCCTACAAGCTTCAATGATTTCATTGTAACATTTTTCTTTTTATGTCTCATTATTTTGTCAAGCACTGAGTTAAATTACGAAGCTAAATGTGAGGGTATCCAGTGATTTTAATGAAACCTTAATATCCCAATATCTATAGAGTAAACCTAAACAGTTTTGCATTTAAATATCTTTGAGAAAGTTAGTTATAAATGATTCTCAGATATCTGACTGTAAAGTAGTCTGGCAATATTCTTGGTGCAAATATTTCAGTCTTTCAAGATAACCCGTACGAAACGGGCAGATCTGTTTTTGATCTGCTGCAGATCTGCCAAGAAGTCTGTTACAGATCTGCAAACAGTCTGCTAAAAATCTACAGACTATCTACAGATTATCTGTGGAATATCTGTTGATTATCTGCAGATTATCTGCAGATTATCTGCAGAATATCTGCATAAAGTCTGCCAAATTGATCTGCAGTTAGGTCTGTCAATTACAGACGTTCAGCAGATGCTAAACATTTAAAAACAATATGCTGGCTCCACCAATCATATCCCTTTTATTTAGAGAACAAAATAATGTTTGTTATCAACATTCCACAAGAACATGATTGCTGCAGATGAGTGATGTATAATATGATATCAGGTTACATCATAGAGATCACTACATGCATGGCATACTTCTGTAGATTAGTACGCCCATGCAATCGATCCTTACTCCATACCGAATCAGGAAAAAGAAAGAAAAAGCGTTTTCTAGCTGTCAACAAAGAATCCGTACTCAGACAATATGTAGCTACCTAATTTTTTTGGCATAAAGGCATTTTTCAAAACATCCTAAGTAAGTCATTGTGAGTGAAACACTAATATAGCTACTAATACACGCTTATAAACACACATCCTAAATGTAATAATATATATACTCAAAAATACAAACCTATATAAATCACTTATCTTACTACTTACTCCTTACAAATACACTTAAATTCCTAAAGATACTTTATATTAGTCCTTCAAAGACTTAAAATTTTGAAACTTCCTTAAGTTTTTTTCTCTTGGCTGTCCCAACTTTGTTGGTCAAAATTCGATTCATCTTGGAGACGGTCAACTCCGTGTTGTTTATGGAAGCGAACCGTCCAGAATAAGCTAGAAGAAAAAAGATAGCGTTTAGAAATTGCTTTTCCGTTTTAATTTCACGGCTCAACGATAAGTGCAAGTGCCCTATCTTTATTATTAAAACTTAGTCATTATTGTAATAATATATATAAGTTTTTAGGGACGGACCATTAGATAGTTGAGGGGGATGGGGGTTGCGTAAATCCCCAAAAAATATCGAGCAAGCACTTAAACCTCAAAAAAGAAAAAAAATATCGTGCAACCTCTTCTGCTAGAAGAAAAATATCTAACTGTACGCAAAAAAATAATGTAAAAAAAATATATATATATATATATATATCATGCCAACAAAATTCCTGCAATCGCCCATCAATTATCTAATTGTCCATCCCTTAGTTTAAGGGATTTTACTCCGACGAAGGAATAACGTCCGAAACGTCAGTAAGTTTTTTCATCTTTTCACGGTGTATAATTTACCTTTTCATCATTACTGTTTCATTAGAAACGCCGACGCAGCTCACACTAGTTTTTAGCTAGTTATATCTTCTTAGTTTAAGATTATAACGTAATAGGTGCTGACCTTTCACTGTCTTGACGATGTCCTGATTAAGTGTTGTCATCACGGACCCATCTTTTGACGTTAGTTTGCGGGTCCCGTGAGCCAGACTCGTGGCCAGTGTTTCATCACTAAAGAAAGTTTCTATAAGCAGCAGAAACAATTTTCTCGCATCTTTTCCGCTCTGGCTGTGAATGGAATGGAGCCTTGCAGAAGATATATATACTCCAGATCCTGGCACAAGTTCTTGCTTTCCAGGACCTGGAATGCTGGAGCATTCTTGATTGCTTTCTGCCTGAAATTTGAGAAACATTTTAGTGAGTCGTGCTAAACTACAAACCGTAAGACATAGCATTTGTATCAAATTAGTTACACTTACTGGTTTTAAGTTCTTTTCAGCATTGATGTTAGTGTGAGATGATGCCGATTCGTTGCATCCTCCATATGATGTTTGATACTAAATTTAAAAAGAAAGGTTACAAACAACTCATTAAAATAATGTATTGATGTATAAACTATAAAAGATGCCGCTTACCTGGTTTGCAACGTCGCCTCCTTTGTAAGCGTTCAAAATGTTTTCGAGAAATTCAATGTTTTCAAAACTGATAGGAACTGTAAACAAAACAGACCAATTGTATTTGTTATTGTTGTTTGGTTTTCAATTAAAAGATTCATTTATACAAAAAGAGGTCCTAGAAAATCACGATTGTGAGAAAGCTTGAGATTTTGAATTCTCTTAATACAATAGGCGCTATAAGATTATCGCTATCTTAGTTTGTAATTCCGTTGTCGAACTTATAAGCGTGACTTTAATCGAATGGCATGCACACTGTACATGCAATCCTGTGCAAAACAATGAGAAGTACAAGGGAGAACTTACATGGTAATTGCCTTCTTTTTAGAGCTGCTATTTCTTCTTTGAGCTCATTTACCATTTCTGAGCAGTTTGAACAAGGAACGACTCTTTCGACTACTGGTTCAACTTCAATTTCGGATGTTGAAATGTCTTCCGCATCCAAGTCGTATAGAGATCGTAAGAAGTGACCCATCTCCCCAAGAGATATTTCTTCAGTCACAGTGTTCGACGGACGTACTGGAGTGTAATATGGAAGTCCATGCGTGTTAGATGGAGGTGCATGAGTGTTAGATGGAGGTGCATGAGTGTTAGATGGAGGTGCATGAGTGTTAGATGGAAGTGCATGAGTGTTAGATGGAGGTGCATGAGTGTTAGATGGAGGTGCATGAGTGTTAGATGGAGGCGCATGAGTGTTAGATGGAGGTGCATGAGTGTTAGGTGGAGGTGCAGGAGTGTTAGATGGAGGTGCACGAGTGTAAGATGGAGGTGCACGAGTGTAAGATGGAGGTGCACGAGTGTTAGATGGAGGTGCATGAGTGTTAGATGGAGGTGCATGAGTGTTAGATGGAGGTGCATGAGTGTTAGATGGAGGTGCATGAGTGTTAGATGGAGGTGCATGAGTGTTAGGTGGAGGTCCAGGAGTTTCTGCTGTGGAAGGCTGATGGGTGGTGACATCAACTTCTGTTGCTTGATCCGTATAGCGTTCCTTGAAGAAAATAGCTGCTTGCGTTTTCCCCGCCTCTATTTCAGCATTCTTTTTATTTTTCAATTCTTCTTTCTTGCTTACCGGCTTCTGTTGTCGTGGGGCATTGTTTGTTTTCTTTACTATTTTGTTTTGGTTTTGGTGACCATCATTTCCTTCTTCACTCTCCAGAACAATTCTTGATTTTTTTCGCGGTCGTTTTTTGGCCGTGACTTCGCTCTCCATTTCCTCAGCAACCTTAACGCACTCCAGTTCGAGTTCCTCCTCGTTATCTGAAATACATATTTTGTGATTTGTACATCACTTAAGTCTCTTGCTTCAAGCTCTAAATGTTTCACTTTTAATCATCAATATATACCATTATTCTAGAAAGTCTAAAGGCATTATTTCCCTGTACTCAAAGAATCAAATCAAGGTATGCAAATGTACTAGTGTCACCATGTTTACTGTTGAAACCTAATAGCTGCATAGTCAACATTCCAAGTTTTTGCGCCTAAATTTAATTTCTACATATTCGGCGCCGCGCAAAAATTACCGAGTTTGATTTAGCTTATTGTTCTTTTTTTACCAAGTTGGTAAGAGTAGTTAATTTTGTTTAATATTCTCTTGTATAGATTTATATGTAGTAATTTTTTCAGATAATCCGTACTTTCGCGCAAGTCAGCTATGTTGCGAAGTACACAACCCTTAGTTAAATTGATCGACGGAATTCACTGACTTTCTTTATGCATGTAAAACATGAACATATTTGTAACTTAGGCCATGGCCTACGATGATTATTCAAAATTCGAAGACTGTATATTTTAACACTGATCATTTGTTAAGACTCACCTCCAACCATTATTATCTTGGCAGGATATGCTGTGAATTTAGCGGCCTTTCTACCTTTCCTGCTCTCCTCCCAATCTACCATAGTTGTTTCTCCCTCTTTGACATTTCCATGAATGTTCCTTGCACACACAACGCTGTACTGCTTATCTTGGATCCAGTAAACCAAAGCATAGGCCATTGTACGAATTTTGCTGAGAGGATGCTGTTAGCGTTGTCTAAAACCAATTCGGAAAATGGCGCGCAAAAGTGAACACCGCGTTTGAACTCAGTCCATAAAGTGACATTTGATCAGTCGATCGCTCTCAGATAACATGCCCTTATCGGATCGGTTTCCTATTGGTTGGGTACGAAGATCCATTTCAGAGAGAGGAACCGTGTTTACTTAAAATAGAAAAGAGTTCACACCAGCTTCCTAAGTATATTTATTTTCAGTTTTACCTGTCAACTTATAACCAAAGACCTACTGAACGATTGTACAAATTATCATTTGCATTTCTGTAGATACGTATGCAGTCGTTGTATTCTTTGTTGTGGTCGTAATTTCTCTAAGACAACAGTAACTGTCAGCAGAATTTTATTTGGGATTGGTACCGTCTACTTTTTAGCAATGTTTTGGCGAGTAAAACTTGAACAACCGTAAGTTTTATGAGATCAAGATGATTGTACCTCAAAAACATTATTTTGTATTAAACTTATGAGAACTAAGTCAAGTGATAATTGACCCAATTCACTTTTAAGAAATCACAAGACTGAGCTAAGTAAACATAAAATGACAACAAAAACATCATCATTAGCGAGTTTCATATCCGAGTTTATAGCTAGGTTTTATCTTATTTTTGCCGAAATTCCAAATTTGAACAACGTTAAAATACGCTCGCTTCTAAGCAGCTTGTCAGTGATGCGTTTAGAATGCGTTCACTATTGTTAAAACAAACACCTGAAGGAACACCCTTCATATTAGGTTACAAGTGGGGAATGTATCTAACAGTCAAGTGTCTATAAGTCTCGCGTACGGCCGTGTTTAGCTTCGGATAATAGTTTTTTTTTTCACCAATGGCTGAAAATACTGATGACTATTCTTCTTCTATTTGCAATGAAGAAACAACCGATGTTAATAAGCCTTTCGAAATACCCGGTTTGTTTTCCCAAGTCGAGGGAATAGCATGTGATATCAACTCAACATATTTTGAAGTGGATCAAGAAGACAACAGTCAAGTGTCTATTGGAGATGGACTAGAGGAAACAAATGACACAGCTATCAGTGAAGTTGGTTTTAGCCCCCAAAGTCCATCACAATCACTGGATATTTGTGACTATATAGACCTTTTGGAGAATTCCGAATATGTCGTTGATCCTGAGCAAAGGAGAGAAGAGGTTGACCTTTTAGAGCCCGAATTTGATGAAAGTCTTAATGATAGCACACCATGGCCCGAGGAATTATTTTCAAATGTTACCGATGACTATGATGAAATGTTTTCAACTCCAGCTGAAAACTTGTTCGAAGATGATGAAAGTGAAAACAATGATAGGCAAAACGACGAGCATCATCAACCGCTTTATCACAATGCCCCTTTGACAGTGTCAGAAAGTTTACTGCTGATCATTACTTTCGCCATACGGCATACACTATCTGGAAGCGCTCTGGAGGATTTGCTTGTTTTGATCAGTTTGCATTGCATCGCCCCTAATTTGTGCCGGAAATCCCTTCAACAGTTCCGAAAATTTTTCAAAAACATCAAGAATCCTTTGGTGTATCATCGTTACTGTTGTTATTGCTTCTTACTCATTGATGACAAAGCTACAGTTGTTTGTCCAAACACTCTTTGTGCACGAGACCTTACAAAGAGGAACTCCTGCTCTTTCTTTATAGAGATACCAATTGCGCAACAGATTTGCAATTTGTTTGCTAAAAATGGCTTTTATGACAGCTTAAGCTATCGTTTCAAAAGGACCAAAAAAAATGAAGACAACTTCAAAGACTCCTAGAATACTTTTGCTTTATGCTTCCCTATTTATATGAACTTCGTTATCAAACTATCAATATCCACAATCTTTTGCACCTTCCTCAAGCAGTGCGGGAACTTGGTCCGCTGTGGACCCATTCGTGTTTTCATTTTGAAGACAAGAATGGGTATATCTTAAAAATGATTCATGGCACGCAAAACGTTTCTTCGCAAATTGTCTCAGCAGTCTCTTTCATTCAAAATTTACCACAGATGGTAGAATCCCTTGAATGTAATTCAAGTGCTTTAGCTTTTTATCGGAAGCTAATTGGATTTCAACAAAATACACAGCAAACACAAGTAATGCATAATGCTTATGCACTTGGATCTTCTTTTTCTCGAGAGCTTACAAAGGAAGAGTTCACTGCTCTAGCAAACGAACTAGGATACAATCCTGACTCGAACACTGTTCTTGCATTTACTCGAATAAAAAAGGATAAAGAGATTTTTCATTCAAGTTTGTACAGGAAAGCGACTGTTAGGAATAGCTATACCGTCATGTATCAATCTGGTGGAAACGGTTTAAGATTCGGGCAAATACTTTACTTTTTCCAATATAAGCCGAGTTGTACAAGGATGGGTAACTGTATGTTCAGATGCACATGCCATGCCTTCAATTACTCCATGATTCAAGAGCTTTCACAAGAGCAAGATATTAATTTGTGTACAGACGACTCATGTCCAGTTGAATTGACTCATGTAATTCCAGTTAAAAGGACAATTTTGAAAGTAATTCCTTTTTCAAGTATCGTCACAAAGTGTATATACCTAAGTTATAAACAAGAGCCATGTCACGAAGAAATAGCCTTTGTTGCAACTTTTCCTAACAAACTGGAACAATATTAATTTTTAAAAGATTTTATTTATCAATCATTTCTCTTTCAAATTTGTATTATAATATTGTCAACTTCAATTTCCGGTTGGCGTGCCCCAGTGCGGTGACCGTGCTGTTTTCATGCATTCATATACAAAAACCGCTCTTAGTTTACAACTATATCTGATTCAGTATAAACAAAGCAGGGAGAATGTAGAGTTTTATGTAGTTTAATGTGGTATTTACAAGGCTTTTGTTTTCTGATTCTGTTGAGATTTTGGGTAAACGTAACGAAGCCCTTGACGAAATCGTCCATGTGTTAACAGATAATATAAGTCTAAAATGAAGTCCCATGGACCTTCAGGATAGACCAGCGATTTAGTTAAAGTACAACTTTGACGAAAATTGGTCTCTCGGCCAAAGAGTTATTATGTACAGCGGTTTTACCTATGACGTCATAAGTACATGCATGCAACCTTAGAGTAACGCACTTTGACCAGAATACATTTCTTGTTCGAGTTACCTCGAGTGTATTTGACGTTTTAAACGCCTTATCGTTTTAAACGCGTTAATGAATAAATCTAAACAGTCTTTTCTAAATCTTCGATACCTTATCAAATGATAAGTCAATTCGGGAAAGTTGGAAGCTCGCTATTACAAGGTCAACTGATGTTTGTTTAATTACGGTATGTACCGTGCTTGGAGTAGTTATCTATTTTCGAATGTGTATTTGAATTACCAGCGTTTAGAAATATTAGGCATAAAATGGAAACCAAAGGAGCACTTAAGAGTCGCCTCGAATAGTAGATTTGATAAGTCTTGATTATTTAGCGTAAGCCGAACCCTTTCTTAAACGCCATGCAGTCATCTGTTCATTAGATATTTTTGTCCAAACCACGAATCTTGAAAATAATTTTACTTAATAGCGGAAAATTATATAAAAAATTCTTGCAAATTAAGTTTTTGCCACTAAGGTTTATATAAAAAAGGTATAGATCACCCCAAAAATTAATGTTCTCGATATGATCTCCAGGACGATGCTACGCGCTGTTATTTGTTTGCATATTTTATGGCAGATTTTGCAGATGTTAGACAGATCTGTTTTTGATCTGCAGGTAGTCTGTAGAATATGATCATTGCAGACAACCTTCTTACCAACATCTGCACAGACTAAGAGCAGATCATGCAGACCTAAAACAAGGCTGCAGTGCATCTGTTTTGGCAAAAACAGATCTGCTGCAGATCTGTTGCAGATCTGCCCGTTTCGTACGGGAAAGCATGGCCATAATTTCCATAATTTATTGCAATCAGCTGTGGAGTCCTATACAAATCGATTCATGTGTCACATCATCCATAAGTAGTATTGGTTAGGTCTCTGCGGTGCTCTTAAAGTTTTTCTGAGTTCTCAAGTTTTCTGACCTGTGAGTTAGCCCTGCCCTAATTGCTAGTTTTACGAATTATCAACAAATTTCTTTTCTACGATTTTGAAGGTGCATATGTCACTAGTACCCATAGTGAGCTGGATAACAAAGATGAGTTGACATTAAAGTGCATTGTACGACAAGATAGCAAAACAATTTAATCAATATTTAAAATTAGTGCTATATGTGTTGTACGTAATAATGTTTTTACTCTATCACTTTGGTTTATCTGTAACATTTCACAAGTGCGTCTTGAATGTTGTTCACTGAAGTGGAGTCTCCTAGAAAGCATAAAACCAAAGAATTAAGTACCTTGTAATGACATTTTTTTGGGATACAAGCTACCCGTTGGTTAACAAGAGGGGGATCAAAGGTAATGTAGCAGTAGTACACTCACCTCTGAGGGTCAAGGGTTGGATTCCTGGACCAAGCATGTGAGTAGAGATTGATGATTGACTGATTGCTTTCAGGGTTTTTTTCTCAGGGCATTCTTTACAGTTTGTATAAAGTTTCACAACTGGTTTACAAAAATATATGCAGTCAAAGCCTGCATGTGGCTACTGCCATTTTCAACATCATGAAGATTTCATGACTGGTGACATCATATGTCGCATGATTGAATGATGTGTCAGCAGTGTTCAGCAAAGTATGTCTGTCCAAGTTTGACTCACATTGATCACATATTTATACAGCAATTACAGTTTTTATGTGGTCATGCGACTGGTGACGTCATGTCATATGATTGGCACTGTCTGTAAGCAATGTTTGGCAATGTTTGTCTATTAAAAATTAACTGCCTGTGGTCAAGTATATGCAGAGTTATCACAGTTCAAATGCTGTCACGTGATTGGTGACGTTATATGTCACATGATTGGCACCCATGTGTAAGCAATGTCCGGCAATGTATGTCTGCATGTCCAAGTTTGACTGACAGTGGTCAAATATTTGTAGAGTTATTACAGTTTTAATATAGTCACGTGATTGATGACGTCATATATCACGATTGGCACCCGTGTGTAACAATGTGCAGCAATGTATACAAGTTTGACTGACAGTGGTCAAATGTTTGTAGAGTTATTACTGTTTTATTGTAGTCACATGATTGATGACGCCATACAGTATGTCACATCATTGGCACCTGTATGTAACCAATGATTGCTAATGTATGTCCGTCCAGGTTTGAATGACATTGGTAAAATATTTTTGGAGTTATTACAGTTTTTATGTAGTCATGTCACAACAACGATCTGATTGGCTCCGAACAATATCAGAAAGTATATCGGACTAAAATTGGTATTCGATTTGGGCTTCCTTTGGTATTTCACTCACGCACTCAACAAGATGACATGGCTATGCTTCCATCGAGGGGCCTGGACACCAGTGTGTTGTCATAGCAACTACAGTTTGTACATGTTCCATACTTTGAATACAATTATAATTCAAAGTTTGAACAGTATTCATCAAATACTCTCAGATACATACTGATGAAAATATGGCATCATTAATCTTCTAATTAGCATTAACTTAAAGCTTGAATATCTTAAGAACCGAAAATGCTAACAAGAAATGAAATGCCAGTTTTCTTTTTTTGTAAAGTACTGTACTTTAGCATGGTGTATAAATAGTAAAACTTGGAGATATTTCATTGTAGTGGCACTTAGAGCCTCACAATATGTTATTTAAAATAATAGGTTGGTCTGGCACACAATTCAACCAAACCCTGTTTTTTTTCTCTGGGTTCTCCAATATGCTTCCTTCCTTGAAACTCTAACAATCTAAATTTTATTCTATGTTTTAATTAGCTGCACAATGACTCTGATCAGCTATGAGTTTGTTTCTGGATATGGATAACAGGTCTGAACAGAGACTTTTTCAAGGAAATGATGGCACAATATGAACATTTGGTAAGAATTCTTTAAGAGAGCATATTAATTCATTTCCCTAAAAAGCTGTAAGCATTATGCTATTAACAAGAACAAACTAGGTCAGCCATTTATAGAATAAAGCCTATCTAAACAATGATATAGATTTCTTCAAATAAGGTGACTGTACTTTACGTTTGATCAGGAGAAAAGGGCCAATATAACATGGTATTGTAGTGGTGGAAAATATATTCACATATTGGGCTCTGTTGCTTTTCAATAATAAGTAAAGTGTAGTACCAGAAATAATCCATACCCTCCCCCACTATGGAGCAATTTTTTAAAGACCTAGTTTGTCCCTTTGAATAGCTGAGTCAAATAATGAATAGTTAACCAAAATAATCTATTGCCCATGAAGTTTGAAGATTCTTAAAAGTCCTTGCTTAGAAGTCATTAACACCTTGCTTTAAAAAAATTGTTTTAGATTAAGATGGTTAATAAATATTTCTAGTTCTGCTGTCTTTAATTACAGCAGTCAACGAAATAGAGCATGTATAGTTGTAAATAAAATATCTCTGCCTTTTCATAATCATCGTGACAGTGACATTGATAGACACCTGGTACAAGGTAATTGATCAGACTATAGACTAAAGGTCTCTTGGGTAAGGCCCTGAAGACCTCCGGGTACTATTGTCCATGAAGTTCATTGAAAATTCTTTGAACTATTAGATTTGAATTAATCACTTAGAAATTGGCTCAAATCCTTTTTTACAAGTACAGTATTGATATTTCTAGTTAGGCTGTCTTGAATTACAGCAGTCAACGAAAAACAACAAGCGAGAAAACATTAATTTACGTCACATGATTGGCTCGTTATCCTCTTTTAATCATTTGGCAACATGGTGTTATTTATTGACAGCTCGTACATGCTAATTAATTAAACTGTAGACCATAACTCTATAGCAGAAGCCCACAAAGGTTCCTTGCGTTATGTCCAGAAGACCAATGGGTACTATTGTGTAACTTGTCTATTATGTAGGGGAGGAATCAGGACGGGAAAAAAAGAAAGGTATTTTATGACTGGTTTACCACAGTAAATAAAAATTGAAGCCATTGATCAGACGCTTATTTCTTTAACATGACAAGTTTATCCCTTAGAACTGATCTTTGATTACAGAAAATACTGCTTTGAATAGCTTAATCAAAGCATGAATAATTAACCAAAATAATCTATTGCTTGTGAAGTTGGAAAATTTTTAGAAATCGTAACTTATTAGAAGTCATCACCATCTGCACACTTCTTACAAAAGACAGTTGTCACAGAAATAACTGAATCTTCTGTTTTGTAACAAGATCTTTCCAAAAAGAAAGAAAATATGAAATTGAAGACCATTTTGAACATGTAGCGTTATATTCTAGTAGATCATGGAGTCTTGCTATTGTTAAATATGAATGCTTATTGTGCTTTATACATACAGGGACACACACCCTCTAGATTCATCACTGTATCTTTAATGCTCAAAGAGTAGGAATAGTTTGACTCGCTTCTATCGTTGTGTTTCATTCTAACAACATCATCTTTCTGTACCTATTCTATTTGGCAAATAGTCCTCCAGCTCGAATTGGCTATTGACTCTTAGGCAATGATGGCGGGAATTAGATTACAGTGCGACTACTCCAACCAAAGCCACCTCAACAAATGTTCTACAAATTAGCCAATCAAAAGTAGGAATCTGAACAATAGAATTGCTACCAATTGGACAAATATCCATGGGTTTAAACGGCTGAGAAGACTGCCGGCACCTTTGTTGTCAAATCTGTGTCAGCCTGATTATATCTTTGTCTGGAAAAAACAAACTGTAATCATAAAGACTGTGTTTTTTATGGTTTCTAATGTAATTTGCTTTCCTGTCGTATTTGAAGTCGTACATTACTATTTTTCTATATCTTTGGTGACACAAATCACTAATTTGCCAAGAAAATATATTACAAGCTCTTCTTCATCATTTAGTTTTACCAACTGCAACAAGGGAAGAATACCTAAATTCAAAGTTTGCCGCTAATCTATTGTCTAAATACTCAAACACTATTGGATAATTTGTAGAAAATTTGTTGCGGCTTTGGTTGGATTAGTTGCACTGTAAATATGCATAATTTTAATTCAATTTAATCTTTTGTCAGATTTGAGTTATAGCCCAGTAGTAGCTCATCCAATCAGAACACAGCATTGCTGATATGGATTACACTAAGACACTTTTAGTCTCCCTTTTCCTACCATTGATCATAGCCCCCTAGACTACCAATGCAAATATCCTTCTAGTCATAGGCTCCACTGATTGTTAGCTCAACTCTAGTATTTTGTTTTTATTTTGTTGATTAATATAAAAGATGACTGGGAAGCTTAAGGTAATAGGAATAGATTAAAAACTCTCTTTGTCCACTTTTTTTCCAGTCAATCCCCTCCCCCTAAAATAATCCCTCTCAGTTTTAGCCACTCGAAAATTCCATATGGTTGAGTAAAGACCCCTACAACCAGTATTCTACCATTCACTGGCTGCACCACAACCCATTGCTATCTGACTTCATTATATTCTTGCACTTTGGTCTTAAACCTCTCTGTATGTTCCATCCATTGCCACAACCCATGGTTTTCTTAAGGCCTATTTACAAGGCACGATTTGCCTTAAAATTGTATCATGTAAATGGTCCTACCACAGACGTACGCAGCCTCAAGACTTGTCGTAGCATTTTAAACTTTAGCTTAAAACCCTACGACATGCCGTAGGAAAATGATGTAAATATGAAGATTTTGGGACTGGAATTAGTTGATTCCAAAACAAAATGGCGGATTTCCATGAAAACGTCTTTACCGGTAATTAAGCACGAAGTGCGAAAATTCTGAATGATCTCATCAAATAACAAGGTAGACATGATTATTTGCTGCACTTCTCAACTGTGTATGGTGGCATTTTACGAGAAACATTTGCTGTAATGATGAGTAAATTGCTCGCGCTTTTTTCGTGCCGCGTGCGACAAGTTGTGCTCGTGTAAATGGTACCAAAATTTGCTGTATATGTCGAGGTATACGTAAATAGGCCTTTACGGTCTCAGTATTCACATAACCAATCAAACAGTGCTTATATTCATGGCCACAGGCTAATGTACTTTGAATGAAAATAATTGTTCAATAAAAAAGCAAACTATTAAGTTCAATGTCAAAAAATAAGAACTCTCCTGTTCAAGTTGTCTTAACATGTACATAATTAAGCATGGCAGGTTTTATCCAAGTGCTATTTTCATGTGTAATGCTTCCATACACAACACTAAACTGTGAGTATTATGTAAACAATCAAATGATATTCAGAGAAAGCATGCATGTTCAGATCCAAAATGTTTCAGTTTTGATGAGCAGCACTCACTCATGAAAACACCACTACAGATAGTATTGTTTTGCTTAAGAATATCTGCTATTTTCATTAGCAAGAGTAATACATTAACATACCAGCAGATATTATGTTTATCAGAAAGACAGAGGGAGAAGAGTAAGGCAATGATAATCATCTCCATATGTTGTTAATCACCTTAAATGAATAGAAAAAATTCAAATTTAGGAAAATCATTAATTATATATTGATTAATAGAGTGCAAAAAATATAACCGTGAAACTCTAGTAATACTCAATAGCACAATTTCATGCAAATTCCATTGTTTTCTATTGTTTAATTGGCACTATTTTGTACTATTTAGTAATTAGTGTTTCACGGATTAATTGTTTGCACTCTAGAGAGACTGATTCCATAATTCAGTCTAGGTTGAACTTTTCTGCTAATGAGTGCTGTTGGAATTCATTCCCAACAAAAATTCCTGAAATTGTCAAATAATAATAATGGGAATAGAATGAGAATTTATTCCAATAGAAAAACAATTATTTAATTGTAATTTAAGGAATGTATACCTTGAACCATACTAATGTGTGGAAATCCCACAGAATTGTAATATTTTCTTTCAAGGTAAATTCCCTGGTTTTGCAGTGCACATTTGTTTGCACATGCTTCTTAAAGGATGGAACTTGAAAAACTCAGTGATTTTGAGTAGCAAAATTACAATTTTTATCTCACTACCCCCACTCTCCACTTGGAAAAGTGTCAGTCTTGAACTGTTTTAAGTTGGTTTTATCAAGATTAATCAAAATTGAGAATGGTGACCCCATTTTTGAATTGCGATAAATGCAATGCTTGTCATTATATGATAAAATATCAAGGACAGTTTATTGGATAGATTTTGTAATATATTGACGGGTATAGCTGAATTTTTGCACATTTCAAAATGCCACACACATTTCACACTAATAGTTCAAGAATCATGGTCATCCAATGACTTTGAAGGATTTAGTAGTATAGATTATCTAGTAAACTTTGAGTTTTAATCAATATTTGTTCTATGTTTAACAAATAGACATGAGTTTTTTATGTGCAGGTCCTCTTATTAACAACAAATTATATCATCACATTATCGAAGCATAGTCAGGGAGTATAGTCAAGGTTAAGTGGGAATTCTATGCTGGAAGCAACCCACTAGTCTACACGTGTTTAGGGGACCTTAAGGAACTGAAAAATATTTCTAGCAATTTTATGACTTGCACGGACAAGTTTTAGGGAGGCTTGAAAAACGTCCTGTAGTAACTCAGCATGAAAACAAGGCTACATCTTAAAACCACCTTTATTCCAAATGTGTTTCATTTTTCGCCATAACATTAAATCAGGATGCATGAAAAGCTATTCAAAAGCTATTTCAATACACCTTAAGATGAAAAAATCTATCACATGACTTCTAGTGTAACCATCAGCAGTTGCCATCATCAAAAAAGGAAACTGGGTGATCAAAAAAACAGTCAAGCATCATTTTTTGCACTACGTGCTAATCATGCTCTTTATCATGGGCACATTAATCCATCCATTACCCCTCACCCAAACACACACAATAAGAAGTTATTTGTTATTACTCTGGAACTGACAAGGCAAGCTGAGGAAGCAAATATCATGGCAAGGCTGTCCAAGCAGGAAAAGACTGTGGAACACCACAATCTAACTACAGCTGTATTAGTACGAGAAGAATAGAACACTGAGCAGCTAACCAACACCACTGAAAGATTCTCATGCCCTTTAAAGAAAAGATTGATGACCAAATGTTGTTGTTTCAGATAATGTTAAGAAAGATGCAAAGATCTTTGTGGCCAGAGTGAGATAGGAATGAAGATGCCATAAACCTCTGTGATAGAGCAGATACAATCAGACAAAGTAAACTGATCTGGGCCCAGTTGCTGGAAGGTGGATAGCACTATCAAAAAACAGTCAATCAATTTTTCTTCCAAGATGTCTTTTTGCAAATGATGGGGCAATTTAATTTTAAAATGTGCTTATGGGCATTCTAGAGAAGATAGCTAAATCAATTTGCACTTCAACTGCTGACAAAAGCGTTGGCATCCCAATCAACATGATAAAAATTGCTGTGTCATTGATGGAGTGGCATAACTTCAAGCTCTCAAAAAGCAGCATTGGATAAAAAAGATAACAATCAATCTACTAAATCAAGATAAAAGTAATCAGGAATATGTTGTCACCTAGATGATGGGGTGGGCTCTGGATGCAACTGGGGAATGTGCAACTGCAGTATGCTGGATATCCATTCACCAGACACATGTCTTGATCTCCAAGATGCTATCTGGAGGTTTGTCAAACACCTCCTTGATTACTGAGTAAAGCCAAAGACACCTAAGGATAAGATTGATGCCAGTTGTCCAGAGGAAACATGGTAGCTTCTCTGGGAAAGGAAAACTCACTTGATGGAAAGCCTACAGTACAGCTGATGAAGCTGTCATTACTGCTCTAATAATCATGGGAACTACAGAACGCCTCAATGATACTGCAATGCTGGAGGAAAAAAGATTGCTTGCCACCTACATCAGCCTAACATTTCTGAAGCAATGGAATTAAGATGTTCCTCAGGGGCAGTTCCAGGAATTTGTTAGGGGGTGTCCCAAATGAAGAAATTTATATAGAAATATTATGCATTGCTTTAAAAGAGATCGAGTAATAATGGTGTTAGGGGGTTGCTTGGTGCTTCCCAGGACACTCCCCTTGATCCACCTCTGGTGCTTATTTAAAAAGAAACAAGTGATGATGGAGATGATAGTGGGTGATTGTGGTGAAGATGATGATGTTTAAGATTTCCCTGCTAGCAGACAATATTCCCTTTTGTTTTGGTTGAGAGAGAAAAATAGACTCTGCGGATGTTCGACATACTTGTCGCACCTGAGTGGTGTAACTCAGCAACACTATCATGATTTTGACATCCTCTCTCGCCAAACAGTGTTTGGCGTAACGGTGTTATATTTGCTCATGCACACAATATGTACCGGGCTAAAAACCAGTTTTAAAACTGGTTTCGTTTGTCCACGACCGTGGAAGAAAGACAGTGTGTCAAAGGAAAGTCTCTACATCTGCAGTCTCCCTCCTCCCAGTCTAAAAGAAGGGAGAGAAAGGGGAGTCTCTGCTAGCAGGGAAGGTTAAGATGTACTTTAATTGATGTTAAGGTTATCTATAGGGCATGTATAAAATCATTGTTGATTAACTTTGGCAAACAAAAGCTTTCAAAAATGATTTTTGAAAGCTAGTTAAAATGAACAATGAAATTTGCCTTTACTTTATGTGAAGTTCGAGGTTTGTCCAATCAAGTTCAAAAATTTCAACTGCAATTAACATCACAATGAACATCACAAATATGAGTCTAAATAATAGAAAGAGACTAGAGATTTTAGGTCAGCCTTGTTTCCATGCTATAAGTCATGTAATCAAATTGATCACCTCAAAGTGTATGGAAAGTTTTTAAATAGCTATTCATGCATTGACTTAATTGTATGACGCTACATTGAAATACAATTGGAAAACAGTTGATTCTAAGATGAACCCTTGTTTCCAGTCTGAGATACTAAAGAAATTTTTCAACCCTCTCTAAAACATGTCAGTGTGAGATATAAAGTTGCAGACAATTTTTTTCAAGTTCCTTAAGGTCACCTTAACACATCTACACTATTGGTTTGCTTCCAGCACAAAATGCCCATGGGAGTACACCTGTAGGCTCCCTGACTATAGTAGTTTGGATCCATGAGGTGTACGTAGTTATTGTAAAAGGTACTTTTAACTGTGAATAAAGGTTCTTGATTACACCTTATGCTCACTACCACATTTTGCTATAAAACTCATAAACATTGACATATTTGGAGAGCATCAAGGACATTTATTCACAGTCAAGTTTACTAGATAATCTATATACCATTAAATCCATCAAAGTCATTGGATGACCATGATTCTTGAAGTATTAGTGAAAAATGCAGGTATGTGTGCCTCCATGAACATCCAAAAATTGCGTATGTCAACTATTCCCATCAAAATTTCAAAGTCTTGGATTCAAAGTATTGGATTGGACATCATTGGGAGTAATAAACCTTCAAAACAACAAGCAAAGGTATAACTGGAACATGTCACAGTTCAATCTCGTACGCAGAGATTGCGTTTTTTCCTGCCTGTGGCGAAAAACGAGGGCTCTGGCATAATCCATTTTTTGAGACCAGGATTTCTTGGACTTCCAGTATAAGCGCACACATAAAAAGACTTGCCAAAAATAAAAAAATATAATCCCAATTTCTAATTCTTATTTTGATATGAAGTAAACACAGAACTCTGTTTGAAAGCAGGTTTCAAAGCATGATTTTCATTGATTATGTTTCACTTTGGGAAACCGGCACATGCGCCAAAAATGGATTATTCCAGAGCCCTTGTTCTTTACCTCAGGCCGAAAGAAGCGCAGGCTCTGGGTACAAGATTGGTCACAGTTAAGTGACCGCCAAGCACTATTTAAACAAAAAGATATTGTCACAAATGGGAAAAAAATTGAAAATAAAGATGTTAGAAAATAATAATGCCCCTAGTCTAATGATGGAAATATCCTTACAGCAATGAGCCTCTCTGGTTATGAATACAAATTTTTTCCATGCACAGAGTTTACATGTTTATGAAAAGCACCGTAAATGTTTAGATCCAAAACATTTCAAGTTTGATGACCAGCACTCAGTCATGAAACCTCCCAAAGCAGAAAGTATTGTCTTACTCAAGGATGTTTGCTATTTTCATGTGTAAGTTAGAGTAATACATGGAACATACCTCTGGCAAACATGGCTACCAACAAGACTGAGGGAGAGTAAATTAAATAGAGTAAGTCAATGATAATTCTCTCTTGATGAATGACCTGAAAAGAAATTTAGAAAAGTATTAATTATGGATTGATAAGCATTTTATTAAAAAGCTCATAGAGGTTATTTGGCATAAAGTATGCATTTTCTGAAAACTTGGAAAGCAAAAATGACATATTCAATTTATTTTTTTGTATAAAACAAAACGAATTTGGAAAAAATTCACAAGATTAACACAAAATCTTTGGTAGAAAAAGGGTTTGTGGTAAGCACAATTAGTAAAATAAAAATAAAAAATTGAATAGGCCATCCCCAGGAGCTCAATGTGGCTTTAAAAAGCTTACCACAGATAAAAAAGAAAACTAAAGGGTAAGGCAAAGGAAGAGGATGAATAAAATGAGTTATTACAAGGGCTCTGAATATGCAAATGTATTACTCACTTCAGTTCATTCATTTACTAAAATGTTAGAACATAGGTTTACCTTTAAATTATTTATATCAAAATAAAAAAGGTAAGATTGAGTTAGGTTGCATCAGAAAAAATAAAAAAATGCATTCTTAAACTAGAGAAGATTATGTACGATAAATAATGAGGAGAAAAGATAATTCTTCAGATTTAAGTAGAAAAACCAGCAAAGAACCAATTAAGCTAATTAAGCAGCCAGTCTAATTATACAGACTTGAATGAAGACAGGGTTTGTTAGCCAGAAGACCTACTAGTATGGGGTACGCAATGAAGTGTACTAATCTTTAAGAATTTTAGAATAATCCTACTATTAACTCAACCTTATATGATTTGGTCGCTTAAACAAACACACCAACTGATTAGGTCTGCTATAAGAGGCCAAATTTCTGTTACTTGCTCTGTGTGGGTAACACCATATTCTTCACAAAGTGCATGTTCAAAAGGATTAATTACCAGTGAAATACTCTCAGATTACACACAAAGTAAACAAAATGGCTTCCTTCAATACAAAGTTTAGCACTGTTTTCTAAGAAAATGGAACAACTAAACTCAGAAAAATTCAGAATATGGACTTACATTATCGTATACAAGCTAACTGGTTACTAAAAAGTGTTGATGTTTTTCCAGCCACAACTCAGGTCTCATAACCCTTTGACTCCTACGGTGCCTGAAACCACCCGAAAGAAAAACCATCCACATTTCCTATGACGTCTGAAACCCCCTAAAAAAAGGCACTGGCAAAAAAATTTCTCCTCCCCCCATAGGCTTTTTTTTGTTTTTTTTAATCGCCATAACAATAAGGGTCATTAATTAACCAATCAGATCGCCTTTTTAGTGTATAGTATTCACTATGATTAGGAAAACCATGAGGTTTGAATTCCAAGAATGTTTGCGCTTGCACAGACACCAAAACAACCATGGCAAATAGTGTTGAAAACCAATTTAATTTAAAGGCAGAATTTGAAGATTCATGAGATGAAAGCAACTTATGTGGTTTTGAAGAAGAAGCAGAAGGATTAAAGAACATTTAGACGATTCAGATGTGTATTTTTATGGACTTAAAAATAGGCCTTTGCAAGACAGACTGAATACGACAAGACGGCTGAGCTGCTTTCATCTCTCTGGTCTTCATTTTCTTTTTTTCCACTCCTGTGAATTAAAACTCCAAACAGAAATAATGTAATGTCGTTCCTTCAATTTGGATGTGATTTGGAATTAATTTGACCGATGTTTAGATGTTATTTGCTTTTGTTTAGTGCTTGTAGAAATTGACAGTTGGCAGACATTTGTCAAAAAATTGTGTTTGAACTTCATTTTTGAACTTCTCATTTTGGACTTTTTTTGGGTGAGTGAAATAAGATCGACATTGGTTTGACATTTGCCGCCACATAGGCCCTTAGTCTACCTTCCACCGAACCTACAGTACAGCTCAGATGTATTGTAACACTTCACAAGGGTTCTCGCGCGTGTAACTTTCTTCCAATTACGCTCGTTTGAGTGTTTTTGCGTGTAAAAAAAAACATGCGCTCGTCCAAGCATATGAACAATATTTGCACAGCTCATTAACTAATATCTATTGCTTATCAAGACAAAAGTGTTCTTCAAAAGTGAATGTTGCTTTTTCTTTCAAAGAATGAAATGTTTTTGGTTCTATTTCAGTAGTATTTGAATCTTTGGCTTTACAATATGACGCTTAAAGTTTAATCGGCGATAATCATTGGCATACTTTTATGCTCGGACTCTTGTATCTTACCACTATTTTCAGCGCTGTTTTGGCTGATATATATATAGTTTTGGCTACTCTCTCGGCCTGTGTAAGTTTTGTTTGATATAAATCCTTGCAACAGTTTTGATGATGTAGGTGAAAACCAAGAATACATATACTCTGAAAGTCAAACTACAGTATGTGCTAGTGTGAGCATGCTCAAATCAGTGCTAGACAGCTTCTAAGAAATGTACATCTGAAAGTAGGTTTTGGGTAACCTTCTTAAGCAGATGACTTGAGACAATTCATAATCATTTAATTAAAGATATACTAAATCTTAGTGAGTGAGTGAGTGAGAGAGTGACACATTTTCATATTCAGTTCACTCACGATAACTCATTTCTATGCTTCACATATCTGAAAGTTGAAAATTAAGGTATTTATGACCCGTGTTCCACAGGTAAACTGGTAATAAATATATTTTTCAGAAAATTTCCTATGTTGATGACAATTTTGTTATATACTTCTAGTAAATCCTTATTGGTCTTTGTCCTATCAGTTGGGGCATCCAGTATATGTACATGCGACACAAGTACCAAAAAGCGTTGGAGTTGGAGTTGGCCCCTCCTCTCTCCCTTTCTTCACTCTCCTCCCATCCCCTCCACATGCATGGGATTTGAAATTCAGGTTATAATATTTCCTCAGAGCCAAACAACCACAGTATAAAAATCACTTGCCTGATTTGTGCTGAAACACCATATTGAGGAATCATAGGTTCTTGCTCTAGCTCCAGCGCCCATAGCTAGAATGCATTGTTTTCATACCATGTTTTGATAGGTTCCTCCTGTCTAACTGGTCAAGTGACATCAGTTTTCGAAGCCACGCCGTAAAATACTGTAGTGTGAGTCCTTTCAAGCACCCAAGTGTCCTCTGGATATGAAAAGGAGGAGGTAATCAAAACTTCAATAGAAATTTCATTTAAACGCCAAAAATGCTGCATGCTGTCAAATTTCAAGATATTACCATGACAGTGTCATAACCATAGCCAAAGCCGTAAGCTGAATAATTTGAAAGGGCTGAGGTCTTGATTATTGTCAGAAAACATGGCCTTGGTGTTGATAATTTATGTCATGCAAAAACCAAATTCACTAATTGTTTGATTATATATTTTGTAACTAAGAATAAGGATTTTGTTCTGCTTTCAAAGAAAAACCAAACGCATTTTAATTTCCATGTGCCCTAGCTACATTATCATGGATTGGGTGAGAGCTCTCAGCCCATGAGAAGCAATAGAGTGAGTAAAATTTATGATAATTTTCGATACTATTTCAGAAATAGCATTAAAAATCGTTTTTTTGTTATCGAGTAAAAATAATGTTTTGTCAATGTTGATTATTGCCCTAACAACAATAAAAAACAGTTTTTATAGTAGTATGTTTTTGAAAATATCTTTAGATTAAATATTACATGTAAATACTCTCAACTCGCATGTTGATTTTTACAGAGGAAGG
This sequence comes from Actinia tenebrosa, assembly GCF_029948245.1. NCBI lineage: Eukaryota > Metazoa > Cnidaria > Anthozoa > Actiniaria > Actiniidae > Actinia > Actinia tenebrosa. The sequence goes on from NW_028292573.1 coordinate 6,768,877, forward strand.
AAACCGAAAGCCTCGTAGCATAGGAGAGAACAACACATAAAACAAACTCAATTCATGTTGTGACTGCAGGGCTAAGGCAAGTTTTACGATAGCAGCTAAATCATGGTCTTGCCAACCATATCAGACAAATTTTGTTGGTCTTTATTAGTGTAACAAGCTCTATTTCATTCTGGGACACATTTTTTGTAATGAAAAGATATAACTAGCTAAAAACTAGTGTGAGCTGCGTCGGTGTTTCTAATGAAACAGTAATAGTGAAAAGGTAAATTATACACCGTGAAAAGTTTTCGTAATGTATCGTTTAGCTCCAAACTCATTGTTCTTGGCTATTGGTTTTAATATTGTCTTTAGCTACCTTGCAACAATTTTACTACTAACTAATGAGTAAAGGGTAGTCTACCATTCCAATGTTCTATTAGAGTCTGAATTGTTACTAAAGTTACATGCAGTAGAGATTCGCAGTGCAAAGTATAGAATTACCTATGTTCTCTAGCAAGAGTTACGCACGTAAAGAGAGTAAAACCAAGAAAATTAGTTTATCAGTTTAATTAAGAAAATTAGAATTTCTTCTAGAAGATAGTAAATTGAACAAAGATTTTCACAAAACGATGTAATACAGATTCTTAAAAGCTTTTCAAAGTTAAAAAAAAACAACAACAACAACAACAAAATATCGTAAGATTGGCAAAATGTAAAGCTTAAAACCAAGTTTCGAAGACACACGTTGCACAAAAAGCATTCACTAATTCGACAAAAAGACAGCAAATATTAATGGAGTAAAGCTACAGAGAACCAAAAGTACTAAAACTCAATATTTCAAGTGTTATTTTAAGATGAAAAAGGTTTATAAGAACAGAAAATGTACGTTTGAAAACTAGTTTTAAATAAAGCGACGAACAGTCCAGTGCAGCAAAAAATCGCTATTTCAACGAAAAAAACCCAGCAAATATCAGGGGGGAAAGCCTTCAGAGAACCAATAGTATTCAATTCAACATTTCAATAGTTCCTTTGAGGTTTTGAAAGTTTCTTACCGTCTATAAATGAAGATTTTTCGTCTCGCCATAAATACTCTTCATCACACGATTACAAAGATGTATGACGACCGAAAGGGCTGATGGGACATACATATTGCTCCAGGCTTGGTACTTCATGTATGGAGACACAAGAGGTCCAGTGTCTTTCCATATAGTCTATGCTGATGTAAAACACGTATTGCAGTCAAAGCCGGTCTTTGCCTATGGTCAACATGGAGAATAAATTTACCTACCGATCATTGGTCGTTTCTCACCATGACACAGGGAGACCAACAGACTAGTTTTCTAAAAACAAAAACAAAACGGCGCAGGGCCTTAGAGGAAGGTGGTACTGCAGGCTATTGACTGGCTTCAATAATTTGGATTGAAAATAATTTCCAAAGCAAGATGGTACGTTAATGTAGGCTCAGATTTCAGCCGTTGGGATTTCGCGTACCAGCGATACTCTCCCCTGTTACTGGGGAGAGTATCGCAAGCGCACGAAACAATGGGGGAGAGTATCACGGGCGCAAGAAATCCCAACGGCTGGAGTCTGAGCCTAGATGGTATGCACTATAACTATATCTTGAGATCCGTATGAGTTAATTACCCAGAACAGAAAAATAAACCATGCTTATTTCCAGCGTTCGAGGTAATTTAGAATTTTATTCATCAATTGAGAAGGTTTTCTATTAATGATGAACTGAATTGCTCATTATAAGTGCAAAGTCAATATATAGTTATTAACAGTGTTAATAAATATATATTGCCCTTGCATTTATAATGAGGATTATAACAAAAATAAAGCCTTCGTTGTGAATAACAAAGAAAACCTTGTCAATTGATAAATAAATTGGGATATCCTATTCAAAATACAAAATACAAATACGAATGGCAATAATTAAAGGCATAAATATGACAATCTATTTACTCCTTCTGTCATTGTTGCTGTTATTTAAAATTATCATCAGTATTATTATTACTAGTATATTTCTATTCTTGCAACTATGACACTAGTTATAAGAAAATAATTATGAATAATAAATATGAAAGCTTTGGTCCAATAGTAGCAATCATACAGGGCACATGTATGCATGCACGGATGATGATGATGATGATGATGATGATGACAATAATAATTTGTATACATCTTTGTAAAACCAGTCATGCAGATATTTGCTGAGACTATTCATGCCTGCAATATTCTGTATTCATAGAACAAAAATGTCTGACGTTGAAATAAACATATAATAATAATAATAATAATAATAATAATAATAATAATAATAATAATAATAATAATAATGGACGCGCCTATCTTCAAGCTCCGCCTACAACAGCTCCAGCAAAAGATGTAACCTTTGTCTTAAAGAAAAGTTTCTAATAATCTATCGACCGGAACTCTCATCATTAAATAAGCGAAACGAACTTGTATCTTCATGCCGCCACAGAAACAAAGCATTACTACGCAACAGCTAAACTACATCCACTAATTAATTATGTATACTTTTTCTATATAAATGAATATTCTTATCATTAAATCCCCTGAAGAGTGAAGCAATTCACGAAACAGGCTTGTCAGGAAAAATGTTGTCTTGACTTTTTCTTCTCAAACAAATACATATATATATATATATTTAGTATTATTAAGGTTTAAATATTATTCTAAATATTATTGTAATAAAAGTTTTTCCTTGAACCTCAAAATGGCTAATAAAGTTTCAAACATCATTATTATTATTATTATTATTATTATTATTATTATTATTATTATTATAGGTATAAGCATGCATATATGTGCCCTGTAGGGTTGCTACAATTTACATTCCGCACTTCAGATCATATATGATTATAATAATAATTATTAGTATTATTATATATATGACTTGAGGAGCAGAATGTGCTCACAAAAACAAGAAACAGTCACCCGTATAATGAGTGCATGCTCAGAACTAGCACAGTCTCTATAAGTCATGACATGACAAAATGCTGAGACCTTACTACTAACCACCAATCTCGTACCCAGAGCCTGCATTTCTTCTGGCCTGAGGCAAGGAACAAGGGCTCTGGCATAATCCATTTTTTGAGACCAGGATTTCTTGGACTTCCGGTATAAGAGCGCTTACGTTAAAACCCGTACGAAATGTGAAGCGCTGTGAAGCGCTGCAACAGCGCCTCACGAAGCGCTGTAACAGCGCTGTAAAAACGCTGTAAAAACGCTGTAAAATGGGGGGCTGCCGCAGTTGTGAATTTTGGCTGTTTCCGACAGCGCTTGGCAGCGAAAATTCAACCAATAACAGCGAATCTGCAGCGCTTGTTTTATAACGAGGGAAGGCTGCTAAAAGGCTGCGAAAACAGCGATATGGAAGCCGCAGTTGAAAGACATGAAACACGTTTCATCAACTGTTGAACAAAGCGCTGTTGAAAGACACGCAAGACTAATATTTTTTGATAATATTTAATTAGGCAATGACATATATTAGGCATTCTAAATTACTAGTTCGCTCACTGCTGCCTAAATATAATATTGAGAATGTGGTTGAACGACATTCACACGCGATAACCTATTTAATACAATGACCAATTTAGCATTACTCGGAGATGCGAAACATGTAAAAACGGAAACACATATATCTTATATTACAAAAAGCAGAGCGGTCTCAATAAAACATTTAATAGCCGAGTAAGAAAAATCAAATTAAACGAACGTTCTTATCTTATGTTCTTAAAAGCCGCTTGTTAAATTTCCTTTTGGCGGATCCCCTCTTGCTCCGGATTGTCTTGGCGAAGTCTGTCTTTAGTCCTATGTCTTCCAAACTGTAACACATCGTTTGGCATATACTAAAAATGCGCAAGAAAATATAGGTGTAAGAAGAGCTATTATGTTTAGTGATAACTTGTAATGTGGAAGGCGAATGATCGATTCACCTACGAGGAACCATTTGTGTCCGGAGATAAGACATAAAAAAGGTTCCCGCCTACAATAATTATGCAAGCTTTGGTCTAAATAAAAGATCATTTGATAATAAAAGAAATTTAGAAAAAACATTAAATTGTTTGACATTAAATACACATTTGCAGATTGACTAGCCAAACAACTAGTAGATTAAATTCAGCTCAGAGTGCAAACATTAAAATGGGCGCCAATTGCAAAAGTCGAAAAGTACAAATAGTACAAAAGCAAAATGTGAAAGAGAAACAATAAGAAAAAGAAACAAATCACGGTTATGCCACCGATCTACGTATTGTTTTAGTTCTGAAAAGAACTAAGTTACGTTTAGAATTACCTGAAACAGACTTTATCTCTTGAAGCTGCCTTTTCGACTTGTCTACCTCCATTTACTTCATACAGAGTGCCTTCTTCCAGAGTTGCATTTTCACCCAAAACTATATCCTCTTCGTGAACTACACTATAAAGCCTTTTCGTCCAACCAACAAACTAGCGCATACATTGTGAATTAAGGACTTAAACTGAGATCACTGAACTCGAACACTTATTTGAAAATACCGCTCAACGGGGTCATGACGTCGCTAAAACATGCACTTCTGATCTGGTCACATGTAGATCTCGTGTCAATGCGGAATTTGACTTGAAGGATATCAAATACGTATCAAATAAGCACTCAGGGACCGCAGGGTATATATGACACTTCAATTACCCTTGTGTCAAATATTTACTTTCCATGTTACAACTTTTGAACGGTTTTCCCTGTAAATTTCAGTTCAGTTCGTACTTAAAAAAGTAATACTAGGAAATTAAAAGGGTCATTTTAAAGCTAAATATATTCTTAAGGCTAGTTATGCAATGGTGAATGGGACATATCTGTCACCGCCGTCCTTGTGCTATACGCTTGCTCATATTTGCATATTTCTGCTTAAACGTTCCATTATAAAATTTGAGGGAAAATAACGGTTATTTATTTAAGTATATTAGGAGCGCAGGCAATTTCAGTAATCACTGAATTAAATTCATACACGTCGGGGTCATGCGGTCATGTAACTAGATTTCGAACAGCGGTATGGTATGTTAATTTGATACATTTCCGGTTAGTTGGGCGCGTAAAATACATCAAGTTAGAGCTACAATCGAGTTGGACTGTCTTTAGGGGAATCCTTCGATCGATTTAGACCTGTTAAATTTGATATATTTTTCCGATGTAGCTGAACTCGGACTTGAACTCTAACTCAGTGATTTGTTATGATTTTCCCCATCCCGCATTATCCTTTTTTTTTTTGCCATCATGATACCTGGCAAAACTGCCCTCTGTATACTGGTTTTTAGGCTTTCAAGTAATTGCACTGGGTTGATGTTAGCTGTATTCCTGGTCAAGCTGATGCGCCTGTTTAGCGATATAATTTGGTGCTTATCAGCAGTCCATGCGAACATTCAAAATGTTTGCTGACGGCGACCTTGCAACACAGCTCATTCATTGCATATTGTACATGCTAAGCTTATATCGATCTGCGATACCCAAGCAAACTATTTGATCAAGCTAGAAGACTGATCAGGAATTAAAGGTCGGAAAAATTAAAGTGTAAGTAATTAACAAATTCAAAATATGAAAAAGCCCTGTTTGTGTTTTCAGCGAGAAAGCGAAATTAGCTCGCTTAGATGCAAAAAATCCGTTGTTCAATGTTGTTTCATCTTGAAATTAATCATTTTTTGGTCATAAACTGCTGTTTATAAGCTTAAACATTTTTAAATTAAAATTTGTAAAAGATTGCAAAGCTGCTTCAAACTAACTTTAGCAATGAATTAGTCTCAAGACTGATTCTTGTAGTATCCTGTAGCCCGTGACAGCCATCTAGCTGCGCCGAACAGCGCTGTTAAGTGGCTGCATTTCGATACTAAACGCTGTCTTGAGCTGCATGGCGATTTGACAGCCCGCTGCAAAATGACTTCCACTGCAGTATAGCTATATTTAGGAGGTAAATTGGCTGCTTTTCCGCTGTGCATACATTTTAAAGCGCTGTTGCAGCGCTTCACAGCGCTGCACGTTTCGTACGGGAAGGCTTGCCAAAAAAAAAAATTTCCCGATTTCTAATTCTTATTTTGAATGTAAGTAAATACAGAAATCTGTTTGAAAGCAGGTTTGAAAGCATGATTTTCATTGATTATGTTTCACTTCCGGAAAACTGCGCATGCGCCAAAAATGGATAATGACAGAGCCCTCGTTCTTTGCCGCAGGCCGAAAGAAACGCAGGCTCCGGGTACGAGATTGACTAACCATTTAGTCTATTCTCAGTATATGGTTTTAAAGAACACAGTGATCAAGACCGGCCGTGGTATCAACATAGATCACCCATTCTAATCATAGAGAATATGCAACCAAAGATCATATGGGACATTCCATTCCATCTAGAAAAGCACCAGAGAATGGTACAACCAAAATTGACATGGTTGTCAAAGATAAGAGTAGAAGAAGTGCCTCCTGATTGAAGGAACAGTGTGTGGAGTTGGCAAGCTATCAGAGAGACGACAATACAAGCAAGACAAATACAGAGAACTTAGGGCAGGCATCAAACATCAATTCCCTGATTATAGAAATTGTCAAGTAAATGTGGTGTTTGACCTCCTCCCTGGGTATGTATCATCAAAGCCTGAAAACTGATCTAAATGAATATGTAACTGATAAGAACACACAAGTAACACAGTATCTGATAATGAAAAGTCAAAAATGGATTTTGGTCACTAAATGTTGAAATAGTGAAGAACTTTTATACCTATAAAGAAAGAAAGAGGAATAACAATACTGAAATTCATACTTGTAATTATAGAATATAGATCAGAATAGCCCAGGAGTTATCTCGCTATGCTGCTTACAATGTAAATTCAAACTCAATAAAGTGTCAATAATAATAATAACAACATTATTAGTCAGGGTTAACACCTTACCATGACTAATAATGTTTAGGTGGTTTTCGGGATTAAAAATGATTTACATATATTATTATACAATATTAAAAATGTTGTAAATATAAAAGGAGAAAGATATAACAACATTAATTTTATATAAACATGTGACTTGCAATTCAATATTTTTTTCCAATTATTTATATTTTATAAGTTATATATATATATATATATATAAGTTATACATTTATATAATTATATTTTTATTTCTAGTTATACAATTTATATTTGTTATTCTATTATAAGCTTTAACACAGCTCTTGGGAAGAGCATTTTTGTATGATGAGACATCCATGTTTGAATAAAAAATAATATCTATATATATAAAATTATGTGATATAGGTAAAACTATTTGTCTAGAGAAAAAGGTTGATCATATTTCTAAAAAATGATAGTTTATAAAACATTCATAAAACCTTTCTATCCAATAAAGCACCCTTCATTAGTATTCAGGTGTGTGATCTATTAATGTGATAACGATATTGAGAATGAAGAATTTACTGTTACACTTTTGATCTGTTTACATTTAACTGGCCAACAATGTTGCATCGTTCTATAATAGATGAAACCTGGATTTTACATTGAGGAAGGTTACATTTGTGATAAAAAGTATAGAATTATATACAAATAATGCAAAGAGATAACTAGCTAAAAACTAGTTTGAGCTGGGTCATTGTTTCTAATGAAACAGTAATTTTAAAAAGGTAAACTATACACCGTGAAATAATGAAAAAACTTACTGAGGGACAGGTCAAAAATTAGAGGGGGGAAGGGTGGTGCTAATGGGGGGAGGGTCATTATTTGTCATGCAGGCTAAAAGGGAGGGCCTGAAAGAATTGTGCAAGTCTTAAGGGGAGAGCCAAACTTTTTTGTGCATAAAAATTAGGTGAAAAGAAATGTAAAAAATGAATTATGCTGTCACTGGATCAAGCTGATATTATCAAGTCTCCCAAAGGAAAGTTAAATCAAAATGTTTTGTATTTTTGTTTTGTTTATTATATTTTTGAAGCCAACAGTTTTTAGAGCTCCTAACTAAGCAAACAATTAATAAATAAATAAACAATTAATTCTAAATGTAATGAATCATGTAATTGTTGTTTTGGTTTTTTTGTTTTCAAATGAAATAACTGACTGTACGTATTAAGCTATGAAGTATGTGTATCACTTCCATCATATGTATACCAAGGGTGGAATTGAAAAAAGCCTTTGATTCAGGTGAATGCTCTCTAGAAGATCCCACCTCAATATTGAAATTTAGTAGAAAGTTTGTAGTCTCTGAAGGGTGCGTTAAGAGCTATCTAGAACACTTCAAATTGCTTGAACAGAAGAAAGAAAAAAGAAAGGAAGACAAAACTGAAAAGAAATCTGCAGAGGCAAGAAAAAAGTATGAAAACTACAACGGGATTGCGATGCTTGATGATGGCTCTTTAAGAAAACAAACTGTAGCTGTCCTAGATAAACATTTTAAAGTTACATCAACTGCAGTGCCGTGTTGAAAGCAAAATAGACGGGACAACTACAGAGCCTGGCAGTGACACTGACACTGATGGGAGTGCAGAATCTGGATTATCTTCTGATGAGGATTGCGAGGAAGAACAACTATTGGCCGAACTTTGTTCAGATACAGATGACACAGTAGAGTTTGATAGTAGAATGGCAACTACTGTCACTCAGTGACAAGATTGGAAAGACGAGCAACTCGTTTACTGCTATATTAAAAACAAGGCCATCTATGGCAAGGCAATGGTAGCAATATTTAATACACAAATAAAATATGTCATCCACGAATACAATATTTAAATCATGGCTTAATTATTTAAAACTGTAAAAAATATATTATAATTAAACTTTAATCTTTTTATTTATTGTTTTTTTAATTTTCTGAAGTTTAGAATTTTTATTTAATTCTAACAGATTTTTATTTAAACTTCATAAATATCTTTAAAATTAAAATTATTTATTTCATCTTTACATTTTCATTTAATATTCCTGGGACGGGCTCGGCCAAGTCCGTCTGGGAACGAGATTCCAATGCTAACAGCAAAAATGGCTACCATGGGTGACAGCGTAAACAGAAGCGAAGAGAGGGAAAAGGTCGGAGAAAAACTCTTATCCTCTCTTCGCTTCTGTTGACGCCATTGGTACATGAACATTTACCAAATTACAAGCACTCCCTCTCTTCGAGGCTTAAGTGCGCGGGTAGTTCAGGATCAAAGTTAGTGTTCTAATTTACAGACCCCACTTTTAAATGCATTAACATTTGGGGCTGTGACTAATTCAGCGGGTTGATTATTGTTTCATTGATTTATTTTGCATGGTAGAAAGTTTTATTGTATATATCTTTTTTTCTCGAGAGGAGTTTTAAAGGATCTGTTGTGATTATTTCTTAAGTTTCTTGTCAAGGGTATCAGTTCATTACAGAGATCTACAACAACTAAGTTGTTTATAATAAAAAAAATTATTTTGTACAGTTGTTTATAATTAAAAAATATATTGTACAGCAAAACTAATCAATGGTCAGCTCTGCGCTGCTTAAGACTGCGCAAACCAAGCTCTTCCAACATCGTGGTGGCACTTGCTTCGCGGCTGTAGTCATTACAATCAAATTTGGCTGCTCTTCTATGAAGCATTTCGATCTTATTTTGGTTCACTTGGGTAAAAGGGTCCCACACAGTAGACGCATACTCAAATAGAGGATGAAAAAGGGTATTGTATGCGTTAGCTTTGATGAGTTTTTGGTGAATTTGCAAGTTTCATCTCAGAAAGCCTGTGGATGAATTCTTGAATACAGAGCATATATGTTCATTACAAGAGAGCTTATGATGTACAGTGACATCAAGGTGCTTACTGCATCTTTTTCCTTAAGGGTCTGGTTGTGTAGGATGTAATCATAGATTAGAGGCTTCCTACGCCGTGTGACTCAAAGCACATTATATTGTCAGGGTGGAAAGACATCTGCGACTTATTTTCCCATTCTTCAAGAAGTTTAAGATCTTTCTGTATGGTGGCAGCATCAGTTTCAATAGTCACAGTCATATACACAATAGTATCATCCGGAAATACAAGGGCGGATCCAGGGAAGGGGGGGGGGGGGGGCAAAGGGGGGCTGAAGTCCCCCCCCCCCCCCTCAGCAGAAAAAACCGATGCTTTTGTTTTCCGTTGTGTTGACGGAAGAAACTCAATTAGTCCCCCCTCCCCTAAAATTTTGGCTGGATCCGCCTTTGAAATAGTCGAACTTTGGACTGTAGTTTAGCTGGAAGATTGTTGATATATATAGAAAATAGTATCGGTCATTAAAAATAATATCGGTCAGGTATGAAAGCCATTTTTGCTGTTAGCTTTGGAATCTCGTTCCTAGACGGATTTGGCCGAGCCCGTCCCAGGAATATTAAATGAAAATGTAAAGATATTTATGAAGTTGAAATAAAAATCTGTTAGAATCAAATAAAAATTTTAAACTTCAGAAAATGAAAAAAGGAATAAATAAAAAGATTAAAGTTTAGATGAAATATATTTTTTTCGCTTATAAATAATTAAGCCATGATTTTAATATTGTATTTGTGGATGAAATATTTTATTTGTGTATGAAATATTGCTACCATTGGCTTGCCATAGTCATCCTAAATAATAAGTTGTGGGGGAGGGGAGGGCCAGAAAAAATTGTGCAAGTATTTAGGGGAGGGCCAAATTTTGTTATATCTAAGGAAAGAGAGGACCACCAAAAAACACTACAAAATTCCTAAGACCTAAACAGATCCATAAAATTACATCAAAGATCGTATCTAAATAGCTTTGTTCCGAGGTATACTCACTAATGAAGTGCAAGATATAATATCTGATAACGTAGATGCGAAAGAGTCATCAATTGGGATTCCAATTCATTGTATCAAAATATTTTCAAAGTAAATGAGTAATGAATTAGGGTTAGGGCCATTTAACTAGCTTGAAATATTGAACTTATCACTTGTGCAAGGAATTGTACCAGAGTCTTTAAAAGGTAACACCAGTTCCTAAAGGAGGAGATACCTCCGACCCTACTAACTATGTAAGAGTTAATTACCGAGAACGGAGGCAATAAGCCATATACATCCCGAGGGCCACAGGCCAGAGGGATGTATAGGCTTACTGCCGACGTTCTAGGTAATTAAGTATTTTATTTATCAATTGAGAAGGTTTTCTATCAAATGTTGCTCATTATAAATGCGAACGGTCTATATATAGTTATTAACCGGGTTAATAACTATATATTGACCTCGCATTTATAATGAGGGTTATAACAAAAATAGGCCTCGTGAATAACAAAGAAAACCGTGTCAATTGAGAAATAAAGACCGATATCTATTATGTCAACATTATCAAAAATATCTGAGAAACTAGTTTATCAGCAACTATTAGGTTATATTGAAAAAGATAAAATTTTGAATGAATTTCAATTGTGACTCAGAAAAAAAAAACAGATGCACAGAACAATGTCTTATTGAAATTACGGGAAAGTTTAAAAAATCTATAAATAGCAACATGAATACTTGTGTATGAAGGCCCATCGTTCTCATAGAAAAATAATGACAACAAGGAAAGAAAAATGCAAAGTAAAGAAAAATAACTTTGAAAAATATAAATAAAATGAAAAATGAAATGAAGAATAAAATGAAAAATGAAAATAAAATGAAAAATAAAAAAATTAATTTGGTTTAATGAAAATGAAATTAAAAATTAAAATAAAATGAAAAATAGAAATATAGAAAAAAAAAAAAAAAAAAGAAAAAGAAAATAGAATAAAATTGAGGTTAAAAAAAAATTCAGGCAAGCATTGATGTTTTCACCAGACGCCACTTTGATTTGGTCAGTGAACTGCTGCTCTTGCATACCGCTGGCTATGAGAATGCTGGTATGACCCACAAGATTGAATGTCACGGAAGATTTCAATAAGAGAACACTGGGTAAGTAAAGAAAAATAACTTGGAAAAATAAAAATAAAATGAAAAATAAAAATAAAATGATGAATGAAAAGAAAAATGAAAATAAAATGAAAAATAAAAAAATTAATTTAATGTAATGACAATTGAAAGAAAAATGAAAATGTAATGAAATTAAAAATGAAGATAAAAATAAAAATAAAATGAAAATAAGATACACAGTGCGAAATTACAGATTTCCGAAATCGGAAATATTGTCGGAAATTTGATAGTTTGGAATTTCCGTCAAATTTACGGGTACGGAAATCCACTTTTCTGAAAGCCAGTCCTCCTTCACATTTCCGTTAAGCGTTTAAGGGAAACAACGCCGTATACACATTGCTACATGTTTCCGTTCCATTTAAGGCACACGGAAATTGAATATAATTGTGAACACTTAGAAAAAATGTAACAGTTAAATGTAAATATAAAATATGCATGGATCGATATCGTGCAAGAAAATGCAGAAGGTCTACGAAGGATCTATGTAAGATCTAATCAGCTAAGGTGAAAATCATACAATATTTTGAATAACTGAATCATACTAGGCAGAAACTAAAACGGCTTGCCAAAAAGCCATGCAGAAATAGCCAGTATTTGGTGAACAGCAGCGCTGTTTCGTCCTATTTGAGTTTGTCTTTTTAACTTCGTTTATGCGAACTACAACATAAAACACATTATTTTGTGTCATTGCCATTTAATTAAGTTTTTCTTTATATTAGATTTCGAGGAAAGGGTTATATTTTTGCAAGAGAAATTACAAATTTTGACAGATATAATTCGCAGCTATTTCAAATATATGTTCAGTGGTGTAGGATTTGAAGTTCGGTGCAATATTTATCAAATGCTAGGTCTTCACCTTTATTCGAAAAAGAAGAACAAATGAAGTGATAGTATATACCATAAAAAAGCATCAGAGGTTCTATTTCTTTAATTTTGATTTGATTTACTGAACATTGAAAAATAATTTCCAACTAAATTAGTTCCCGAAAAAGCGAAGCAAGCGGCTTATAACAATCCGCTCTTGCACCTTTGGATTAACGTAAATCAAGTATGTTTAAAATTAAACAAAGTGTTCTGAGGCATGGATCAGTTTGTGAAAGAAAGAAAGAAAGAAAGAAAGAAAGAAAGAAAGAAAGACTGAATAATAAATTAATGAATAAAACATTTATTTTGTATTTTTTTGAATAATTTTTATTACTGAAACATGTGTCTAATCAGGGGTGAGACAACGATTACATGTTGGTTTTCGCTTCTGTGTTCTCCGTAGACAAACCTTGAGCTTATTCTCTGAACTGGAATGAATGTTGCTGGCCCTGGTTCCTCAAAATGTTTTGTTTCCCAAACACTTAATGGATTGCGATATGATGTGATATGATTATTCTTTTGGTACCATTGAACGGCTGCAAGAATATGAGTTAATTGATCTCCATTGATCACAATAGTATGGCACAAATAAAACAAAACAAAGCCGGGTCTGCCAGTACATGTTGCCTCAATTATTCCACCATTACCTGCCCATGAGGCCATGATCTTTCCTGAAGAATCAAGACGTGTGTTAAATCTTGAACCTAGTCTTTCGTCGAATACTGTAACTGACTTATACTTTCTAAAGGCTCGGTTCACTCGCTGACGGTCAAAATTCACTGTTGGATAAAGTTTCCTATACATTTCTTTTAGGTTGAATAAGTCGTCGTTGTCAAACGAAGAGATCACGAAGCTATTTGGCAATGCTACGTCACTAAAATCTGTCCACACATCTGTAAGGCTTTCTATTGATCCTCGTATTGCGATTTTAAATTTAGAAAGTCTATCTTGATTAATTTCCTCCTGAATATTATCCACTATAGCATCCCTCAGAAGAGCTTTGCAAAATGGAAAGAAAACTTCGCTGTACTCTTTCGGCAATGTATACTGCAAGTATGCAGCGCTGCTCATGCAAATAAACTTCCTCATTAATTGTGATTCAATGAACCTGTTATTGGTGTGAAAGTTGCCTAACAATCCGTTATAACGCTCAAAGCTGAAACACCAAAAACCAAACACACTTCCATAGTTTTCAACACATTTCTTTAAATGCATATGTAGATGAATATTCGGAGTAACGGCTTCTCTTCCATAAAGATTTTCAAATTTTATTGCAAAGTCTAGTAGTTTTCTATCAGCTAAAAAGAGATCAGTTTTCGAAATAGAGGTCTTGCACAGTAGCCGACAGGCGATTACAAAAGTTTGTAAACAGTTCAAATGTTCTTCTGGGAGAATTCCTTCGAGACAATACAAAGAATAATAAAGAATCCAGTTTTGCCACTGCGAAGCTGTAAAACCACCATAGTTTGTTGTAATTTTATGTGGTAATCTACCAAGATCAGAAGTGGAATTAATGTTTTGTATACGTCGCTCGATTTCAATAATATTCTCTCTTGAAAAAAGCTCGTTATTGCTCCAGAGTTTAAAAAGGTGCTTAGCAGTACCCAGAAATAAATTGTGCATGGGATCAATCACACACATTGTGATACTACCGTAATACGGAAGTCGTAACAATTCGGTGTATCTTGTTCCAAGTTCTTTTTCCATTCGTTTCTGTGCAGTCTTATTTTTACATCTAGTGGTTTTAAGAGCATCTCGTCTATGCTGCTCATCTGTTCTTTTTGGCCAGTTGTCCCGATCTGTAAACCCGCTGTAATCCTTCTTTTCTCCAAAACCCCCAGGAAAGGTTTTTAGGCAATGACTACATCCCTTTGTGTGCAGCGTGTGATAGAAATCCGCATAATTTTCTAGCAGCAGGAATATCAGATGCACAACAGAGAAGAGCAGCTCTTATCTTTATTCCACCTTCTGGTGCACCATGGGCATTGACTTTTACACCTTTCCATAAAGCTAATAACTCGTCCACCATAGGTTTCAAAAAAATGCATAAGCGTTGCTGGTTCCTTATTTAATGCAGGTATTATTCCTACCAATATCATGTTCTCTTTCTTAAAACGTTCAGCTCTTGGTAAGTTAATCAAAGCCAAATACAGAACTCCTATAGAATAATCACTGCGTCTCTTAAATGGCTGAAACCAGTCACAGTTCAGCATTAAACCATAAGAGTGTTTAAGGTTTAAAAAGTCTCGTCCTTTATACTTTAGGAATGTTTTCCAAACGTCTCCATCCATAACGTCTGCATATGTATCTTCATTAACATTTCGTTCACGCCATTCCTCACATTTTTCCTTCAATCCTGGTCTTTTCAATATCGTCTCTAACGAATCTATAACACTCCTAAAGCAATAAGTATATATTGGGTAAAATTTGACTGAACCATTATTCAGGAAAACTTTTTTAACTAGCTGGCCTCCGCAGGGTTTTCGTCTTGAAGAGTGTGGAAAAAGTACATTGTCGCAAAGTTTTGCTTGGTATTTACCATTTACCTTCTTGACACAGTCCTGCTCTTTAAATAACTTTGTGCACTTTCCACAAACCACAAATTTTTGAAAGTTGTCCCTGTCTATACCTAGATATCGTCTCAGAGAATACATTGTTACAGGTATAAGTCCAGCCAAGGAAATCAATAGGTCAGATCCTGCATTTGCTGGTAATCCTTCGCCTACTTTGGAAAGTAGTGCACTTAGGTACTTCAAAAGACCTTCGATACCTCTGTCACTGATAAGATTGTAGTATTGCCAAAGAAAAATAAAATATAGGAGCCACGTTAGAAATGTGCGTGATTTTTGCCTATTGTTGATACTAAACTGCTCCTCCGTGACGTGATTTACAGTGCCATCGGAATTTTCTTCATCAATGATATCGCGCAAATCTTCTTCACTTAATTCATCCCAATGTTCAGGCGTTTCATCAGCATTCGAGTCTGAATCATGTTTGTCCTCATCACTCTTGTCCTAAAAGTAGGTGAAACAAACGTTTTTTCTATTATTATCAGCCCGTTTAGTTTAGTTTCATGAATGTTGAATAAGCCAAAATTATCGAATGTTAATCTCAGAACTGGATGTAGAAAGTCATCACTGAGGCAAAAATGAACTGACGTTTTCAATGAAGCCTTCGAAAATTGTCTAATGACTGAAAGCTTGTATATGACACAAATCAAGATGTTCGTCCGATTTTCGGAACAAGAGTTTTTACTAATTTGTGTACATTCACTTAAAAATAACCGTTTCGCAAGTAACAGAGCGAAACTTCCATTTTGCAAATTGTTTCCGTTTTGATTATGTTATTTTTAATTCACTTTGTAAATAATTTGCTAAATAGCAACATGGGCGAAGGTGTTTCATTGTATAACAAACCTCTTCTTCGCTTGAAGAGTCGTCCGATGCCGCGACTGATCCTGATGTCATATATTGATCTAATGATTAAAATAATCTGGTTTAGTATTCAAAAATAATTGATACATGAATAATCAATGATTCGATTCTTTTCCAAATCCATATAACAAAAGTTTATCTATCAGTACCTGAATCTGTACGGATGTTGTGTGGTCTTAAAATTGGCCGTTCTTAGGCATGTACGCACGTAATGCATGATTTATTTAAATCCGCTTAAAATGAAAGATATTACTATAATATATATAATATAATATAATAATAATATAATATAATATAATATAATAGTAATATAATATAATATATATAATATAATATAATATAATATAATATAATATAATATAATATAATATAATATAATATAAATAATATAATATAATAATAATATAATATAATATATGATATGTATGATATGATATGAATATGATATGATATGATATGATATGATATGATATGATATGATATGATATGAATATGATATGATATGATATGATATGATATGATATGATATGATATGATATGATATGATATGATATGATATGATATGATATGATATGATATGATATGATATGATATGATATGATATGATATGATATGATATGATATGATATGATATGATATGATATGATATGATATGATATGATATGATATGATATGATTATGATATGATATGATATGATATGATATGATATGATATGATATGATATGATATGATATGATATGATATGATATGATATGATATGATATGATATGATCTGATATGATATGATATGATATGATATGATATGATATGATATGATATGATATGATATGATATGATATGATTATGATTATGATATGATATGATATGATATGATATGATATGATATGATATGATATGATATGATATTGATATGATATGATATATATGATATGATATGATTTCTGAAATGATATGATATGATATGATATGATATGATGATATGATATGAATGATATGAGATGCTATGATATGATATGATATAGGATATGATCTGATAGAATGATCGGATATGTATGATATGATATTGCTATGTATGATATGATATGATATGATATGATATGAAGATATAATGAGATATAGGATATATGATATTCATTTTCCCTCTTTTTCATATAATGATATAATATAATATAATATAATATAAGTAATATAATATAATATAAGATAATAATATAAGATAATATAATATAATATAATATAATATAATATAATATAATATAATATAATATAATATAATATAATATAATATAATATAATATAATATAATATAATATAATATATAATATAGTTTTGATGAATAAACAATCAAGGGCAGTGCAGGAAGGACGTCCCGTTGGAGCTCCTACAAAGGAGCCATATTTCTTCAATTAAAACATAATGAATCTAAACTAAACTATCCAAGCCGTAATACTTTATTTTGGAGAAGCTGGAAAGATGATAAATAACCAAGATGACCTTATTTCTGCGAATGACAGCCAAACTGAGCGTAAGCGAGGAAGACCTATAAAACCTGTCAATGAGAAGTCAACGATCACGCAAGTGGAACCGAGAAAACGAGGTCGACCTAAAGGATCCAAAAATAAAAACCCAAAGGAAAAGCAAGCTGCATCAAATAGACTAAATTCTTCAGCAGTTGATATCTCAATTTTACAAGAAAATTCTATAGAATACGAGAAGGAAATTAAATATGTATCTAGTCAACCGAATCCATCAACGAATTTGAATATTACAAACATTAATCTTCTCCCAAGAGATAACGCTGAATGGATCGATAAGATCGATAAGAATACATGTACATCTATTTCAATTAGTGATTGTTCTTCTGAAAGCGTGAGTAAGCCTGGTAATCTTCCATTATATACAAACGTTAACAAACCAACTACAATCTGCTGGGGTAAAAATTTAGAAGGCGTGGAAATTAATATTCCTACCATGGCCATACTAGAAGCTTACAACGAAATAACAACTTGGAGGAGAAATGTCTTTTTAGTTCCTTATGGGAGAACTGGTAGAGATTTTATCGATCAAATAACTTTACACATAGATGATTGGAATGCGTGCTCTGACAAACAGCATATTGCCTTAAAAGCTGCCTTTGTTCTGTTGGCTGTGGGTCTCCAAAAGCCAAATAAAAAGTCTAAAGCTAAAGAAAACCAACGCATTCTGGCGAAACGTCTCGCACTCTGGAAGGTCGGTGAGCTCAATCAATTAATTCGCGAGGGGAGGATAATTCAAAGTCGCATGAAGAAACACAAGACCACATGTCCACCTGATCGATCAAAAGTCTTTGCAAAACTTGTGATGGAAGGACAAATTAACTCAGCATTGCGCTTCTTAAATGAATCAACAAACGGAGGCATATTACCACTTACAGATGACGTCATGACTCAACTCAAGGAGAAACATCCTGAACCACAGCCAGCGAAATTGGGATCATTGCTATTCGGCCCAATTGATGATGAGATACCCGAGTCAATTTATAGTGAGATAGACGGTGATATGATCAGACAAGCAGCCCTGAGAACTAAAGGCTCGGGTGGCCCTTCAGGTATTGACGCTAATGGCTTCAGAAGAATTCTTGCCTGTAAGTCATTCAAGCAATCCTCCTCAAAGCTTTGTGAAGCACTAGCCACAATGACAAAGATCCTCTGTACAACATATGTAGATCCCACCACCATAGAGGCATTAGTTGCAAGTCGTTTGATACCGCTTGACAAAGGTGAAGGCAGCGTAAGACCCATTGGAGTTGGAGAGGTAATCAGAAGAATCATTGGAAAGTGCGTAATGAATGTGTCAAAGGATGACGTCATCGAGACCAGTGGCTCTCTCCAATTGTGTGCAGGCCAGAGATCAGGGAATGAAGCTGCAGTTCACGCAATGAATACTATCTTTGCTGCAGATAACACAGATGCCGTACTTCTTATTGATGCATCAAATGCTTTCAACTCACTAAACAGAGCTGCTGCTTTGCACAACATCAGAATCCTTTGCCCTATTATTGCAGTTTATGCCATCAACTCGTACAGACAGTCAGCAAGATTATTCATCACAGGCGGGAAAGAACTCGTGTCAGCTGAGGGAACAACACAAGGTGACCCACTGGCTATGGGTATGTACGCGTTGAGTATGCAGCCTCTTATTACAACATTGCAGGCTTTTTCTGACGCCAAGCAATGCTGGTTCGCTGATGACGCTAGTGGTGTAGGAAAGCAGCGGATCTTAAAAAATGGTGGGACACTCTTAACCAGTACGGACCAGATCTTGGGTACTTCCCCAACGCAAAGAAGTGCTGGGTTATAGTAAAGCCACCAAAAGAAGAAATCGTCAGAGAAACTTTTAAGGATACAGCCATTAATGTAACAGTGGAGGGGCACAAACATCTTGGTGCAGTTCTTGGTTCCAGATCGTTTCTAAACGAGTACGTCACGGAAAAGATTGACAACTGGGTGAACGAGATCACCAAATTAGCAGAATTTGCTCTATCACAGCCACAGGCCTGTTACGCTGCCTACACGTTTGGCTTAAAACATCGCTGGACGTACTTTCTTCGCACACTTCCAGATATCTCAGACCTACTGAAACCTTTAGAAGCTGCCATCTCCGACGTGTTTATACCCGCCATGACACAAAAAGATTGTGATGAAGATGATCGCAAGATTTTATCGCTACCGACACGATATGGAGGTATCGGTATTACTAACCCGTGTATTGACGCAAAGTATGAATTCTCATCGTCAGTCAAAGTAAGTGCCCCACTTGTGGAGAAGATTATCTCCCAGTCTCACGAGTTGCCAGATGAAATTGAAGTGAAAACAGCAAAGCAGAAATGTCACACTGAGAAAGAAAAAGCATCCAAAGATGCGTTTGAAAGCCTGAAGGAAAGTCTACCAAAGATTACAGCCAGATCCTTGGACTTAGCCGCAGAGAAAGGAGCATCAACCTGGTTAACTGTAATTCCTCTTAAGGAAATGGGATTCGACTTGAACAAGAGAGAATTTAGAGACGCTTTACGTCTCCGTTATAATTGGTCTTTCAGAGACATTCCATCAAAGTGTGTATGTGGTGAAGATTTCTCGGTCGATCACGCAATGATATGTAAACGTGGTGGATTCGTAATTCAACGTCACAACGAATTACGCAATCTGGAGGCTGAGCTTCTTAGCACAGTATGCAACGACGTAGAGATTGAGCCCTTGTTACAATCAATCTCAGATGAGAAACTAAGCAAAGGAGCAAACAAAGCTGCAGACGCAAGACTTGACATCCATGCACGAGGTTTTCTGGGAGAAGCAACGTTCTGCCTTTTTTGACGTAAGGGTTTGTCACCCAAATGCAGATACGTACAAAGATCTAGATCTACCCAAAATCTACAAGCTACATGAAAATGACAAGAAGCGGAAATACACCGAAAGAGTAAACGAAATCGAACATGGAACATTTACTCCCCTTGTCTTTTGTACAACAGGAGGTATGAGTAAGAATGCAAAACATATCACAGCAGGCTTGCTGAACTGATAGCCCGAAAGAAGGTGAAGAGTACCACAAAACAATGGCATGGATTAGGGCCAAGACTTGTTTCTCTCTGTTAAGATCTGCACTTGTATGTCTACGAGGCTCAAGGACTATAAAAAGAACTTATAATGATATAAACAACATAGACTTAGACATTCAGGTGCTGAAAGCGCCATTTTATAAATTTAGATTTTTAGCTTATTAACGTAGATTTTTAGATAAAGATACATAGTTAGATATTTAATATAATATGTCCAAAGGGCCTGATTAGTGAAAGTTTGTCATCTTATAGCATTTTGGTGTAAGTATTATATATAACATAGTCAGATGTTAAATAATAATGGACAAATCTATTCGT
>NW_028292573.1:6790069-6858573 GCF_029948245.1 Actinia tenebrosa
ATAATATTGTAAATCTCATTTTAATCCGAAAACCACCTAAACATTATAGTCATTGGTAAGGTGTTAACCCTGACTAATATGTTGTTATTATTATTATTGACACTTTATTGAGTTTTGAATTTACATTGTAAGCAGCATAGCGAGATAACTCCTGGGCTATTCTGATCTATATTCTATAATTACAAGTATGAATTTCAGTATTGTATTCCTCTTTCTTTCTTTATAGGTATAAAAGTTCTTCACTATTTTCAACATTTAGTGACCAAAATCCATTTTTTGACTTTTCATTATCAGATACTGTGTTACTTGTGTGTTCTTATCAGTACATATTCATTTAGATCAGTTTTCAGGCTTTGATGATACATACCAGGGAGGAGGTCAAACACCACATTTACTTGACAATTTCTATAATCAGGGAATTGATGTTTGATGCCTGCCCTAAGTTCTCTGTATTTGTCTTGCTTGTATTGTCGTCTCTCTGATAGCTTGCCAACTCCACACTGTTCCTTCAATCAGGAGGCACTTCTTCTCTACTCTTATCTTTGACAACCATGTCAATTTTGGTTGTACCATTCTCTGTGCTTTTCTAGATGGAATGGAATGTCCCATATGATCTTTGGTTGCATATTCTCGATGATTAGAATGGGTGATCTATGTTGATACCACGGCCGGTCTTGATCACTGTGTTCTTTAAAACCATCTACTGAGAATAGACTAAATGGTTAGTCAATCTCGTACCCGGAGCCTGCGTTTCTTTCGGCCTGCGGCAAAGAACGAGGGCTCTGTCATTATCCATTTTTGGCGCAATGCGCAGTTTTCCGGAAGTGAAACATAATCAATGAAAATCATGCTTTCAAACCTGCTTTCAAACAGATTTCTGTATTTACTTACATTCAAAATAAGAATTAGAAATCGGGAAATTTTTTTTTTTGGCAAGCCTTCCCGTACGAACGTGCAGCGCTGTGAAGCGCTGCAACAGCGGCTTTTAAAATGTATGCACAGCGGAAAAGCAGCCAATTTACCTCCTAAATATAGCTATACTGCAGTGGAAGTCATTTTGCAGCGGGCTGTCAAATCGCCATGCAGCTCAAGACAGCGTTTAGTATCGAAATGCAGCCACTTAACAGCGCTGTTCGGCGCAGCTAGATGGCTGTCACGGGCTACAGGATACTACAAGAATCAGTCTTGAGACTAATTCATTGCTAAAGTTAGTTTGAAGCAGCTTTGCAATCTTTTACAAATTTTAATTTAAAAATGTTTAAGCTTATAAACAGCAGTTTATGACCAAAAAATGATTAATTTCAAGATGAAACAACATTGAACAACGGATTTTTTGCATCTAAGCGAGCTAATTTCGCTTTCTCGCTGAAAACACAAACAGGGCTTTTTCATATTTTGAATTTGTTAATTACTTACACTTTAATTTTTCCGACCTTTAATTCCTGATCAGTCTTCTAGCTTGATCAAATAGTTTGCTTGGGTATCGCAGATCGATATAAGCTTAGCATGTACAATATGCAATGAATGAGCTGTGTTGCAAGGTCGCCGTCAGCAAACATTTTGAATGTTCGCATGGACTGCTGATAAGCACCAAATTATATCGCTAAACAGGCGCATCAGCTTGACCAGGAATACAGCTAACATCAACCCAGTGCAATTACTTGAAAGCCTAAAAACCAGTATACAGAGGGCAGTTTTGCCAGGTATCATGATGGCAAAAAAAAAAAGGATAATGCGGGATGGGGAAAATCATAACAAATCACTGAGTTAGAGTTCAAGTCCGAGTTCAGCTACATCGGAAAAATATATCAAATTTAACAGGTCTAAATCGATCGAAGGATTCCCCTAAAGACAGTCCAACTCGATTGTAGCTCTAACTTGATGTATTTTACGCGCCCAACTAACCGGAAATGTATCAAATTAACATACCATACCGCTGTTCGAAATCTAGTTACATGACCGCATGACCCCGACGTGTATGAATTTAATTCAGTGATTACTGAAATTGCCTGCGCTCCTAATATACTTAAATAAATAACCGTTATTTTCCCTCAAATTTTATAATGGAACGTTTAAGCAGAAATATGCAAATATGAGCAAGCGTATAGCACAAGGACGGCGGTGACAGATATGTCCCATTCACCATTGCATAACTAGCCTTAAGAATATATTTAGCTTTAAAATGACCCTTTTAATTTCCTAGTATTACTTTTTTAAGTACGAACTGAACTGAAATTTACAGGGAAAACCGTTCAAAAGTTGTAACATGGAAAGTAAATATTTGACACAAGGGTAATGAAGTGTCATATATACCCTGCGGTCCCTGAGTGCTTATTTGATACGTATTTGATATCCTTCAAGTCAAATTCCGCATTGACACGAGATCTACATGTGACCAGATCAGAAGTGCATGTTTTAGCGACGTCATGACCCCGTTGAGCGGTATTTTCAAATAAGTGTTCGAGTTCAGTGATCTCAGTTTAAGTCCTTAATTCACAATGTATGCGCTAGTTTGTTGGTTGGACGAAAAGGCTTTATAGTGTAGTTCACGAAGAGGATATAGTTTTGGGTGAAAATGCAACTCTGGAAGAAGGCACTCTGTATGAAGTAAATGGAGGTAGACAAGTCGAAAAGGCAGCTTCAAGAGATAAAGTCTGTTTCAGGTAATTCTAAACGTAACTTAGTTCTTTTCAGAACTAAAACAATACGTAGATCGGTGGCATAACCGTGATTTGTTTCTTTTTCTTATTGTTTCTCTTTCACATTTTGCTTTTGTACTATTTGTACTTTTCGACTTTTGCAATTGGCGCCCATTTTAATGTTTGCACTCTGAGCTGAATTTAATCTACTAGTTGTTTATTTGGGTACTATATGCCCGACTATATGTTTGGCTAGTCAATCTGCAAATGTGTATTTAATGTCAAACAATTTAATGTTTTTTCTAAATTTCTTTTATTATCAAATGATCTTTTATTTAGACCAAAGCTTGCATAATTATTGTAGGCGGGAACCTTTTTTATGTCTTATCTCCGGACACAAATGGTTCCTCGTAGGTGAATCGATCATTCGCCTTCCACATTACAAGTTATCACTAAACATAATAGCTCTTCTTACACCTATATTTTCTTGCGCATTTTTAGTATATGCCAAACGATGTGTTACAGTTTGGAAGACATAGGACTAAAGACAGACTTCGCCAAGACAATCCGGAGCAAGAGGGGATCCGCCAAAAGGAAATTTAACAAGCGGCTTTTAAGAACATAAGATAAGAACGTTCGTTTAATTTGATTTTTCTTACTCGGCTATTAAATGTTTTATTGAGACCGCTCTGCTTTTTGTAATATAAGATATATGTGTTTCCGTTTTTACATGTTTCGCATCTCCGAGTAATGCTAAATTGGTCATTGTATTAAATAGGTTATCGCGTGTGAATGTCGTTCAACCACATTCTCAATATTATATTTAGGCAGCAGTGAGCGAACTAGTAATTTAGAATGCCTAATATATGTCATTGCCTAATTAAATATTATCAAAAAATATTAGTCTTGCGTGTCTTTCAACAGCGCTTTGTTCAACAGTTGATGAAACGTGTTTCATGTCTTTCAACTGCGGCTTCCATATCGCTGTTTTCGCAGCCTTTTAGCAGCCTTCCCTCGTTATAAAACAAGCGCTGCAGATTCGCTGTTATTGGTTGAATTTTCGCTGCCAAGCGCTGTCGGAAACAGCCAAAATTCACAACTGCGGCAGCCCCCCATTTTACAGCGTTTTTACAGCGTTTTTACAGCGCTGTTACAGCGCTTCGTGAGGCGCTGTTGCAGCGCTTCACAGCGCTTCACATTTCGTACGGGTTTTAACGTAAGCGCTCTTATACCGGAAGTCCAAGAAATCCTGGTCTCAAAAAATGGATTATGCCAGAGCCATCGTTCCTCGCCGCAGGCCAGAAGAAATGCAGGCTCTGGGTACGAGATTGGTGGTTAGTAGTAAGGTCTCAGCATTTTGTCATGTCATGACTTATAGAGACTGTGCTAGTTCTGAGCATGCACTCATTATACGGGTGACTGTTTCTTGTTTTTGTGAGCACATTCTGCACCTCAAGTCATATATATAATAATACTAATAATAATTATTATAATCATATATGATCTGAAGTGCGGAATGTAAATTGTAGCAACCCTACAGGGCACATATATGCATGCTTATACCTATAATAATAATAATAATAATAATAATAATAATAATAATAATAATAATAATAATAATAATAATGATGTTTGAAACTTTATTAGCCATTTCGAGGGCCAAGGAAAAACTTTTATTACAATAATATTTAGAATAATATTTAAACCTTAATAATACTAAATATATATATATATATGTATTTGTTTGAGAAGAAAAAGTCAAGACAACATTTTTCCTGACAAGCCTGTTTCGTGAATTGCTTCACTCTTCAGGGGATTTAATGATAAGAATATTCATTTATATAGAAAAAGTATACATAATTAATTAGTGGATGTAGTTTAGCTGTTGCGTAGTAATGCTTTGTTTCTGTGGCGGCATGAAGATACAAGTTCGTTTCGCTTATTTAATGATGAGAGTTCCGGTCGATAGATTATTAGAAACTTTTCTTTAAGACAAAGGTTACATCTTTTGCTGGAGCTGTTGTAGGCGGAGCTTGAAGATAGGCGCGTCCATTATTATTATTATTATTATTATTATTATTATTATTATTATTATTATTATTATTATTATATGTTTATTTCAACGTCAGACATTTTTGTTCTATGAATACAGAATATTGCAGGCATGAATAGTCTCAGCAAATATCTGCATGACTGGTTTTACAAAGATGTATACAAATTATTATTGTCATCATCATCATCATCATCATCATCATCCGTGCATGCATACATGTGCCCTGTATGATTGCTACTATTGGACCAAAGCTTTCATATTTATTATTCATAATTATTTTCTTATAACTAGTGTCATAGTTGCAAGAATAGAAATATACTAGTAATAATAATACTGATGATAATTTTAAATAACAGCAACAATGACAGAAGGAGTAAATAGATTGTCATATTTATGCCTTTAATTATTGCCATTCGTATTTGTATTTTGTATTTTGAATAGGATATCCCAATTTATTTATCAATTGACAAGGTTTTCTTTGTTATTCACAACGAAGGCTTTATTTTTGTTATAATCCTCATTATAAATGCAAGGGCAATATATATTTATTAACACTGTTAATAACTATATATTGACTTTGCACTTATAATGAGCAATTCAGTTCATCATTAATAGAAAACCTTCTCAATTGATGAATAAAATTCTAAATTACCTCGAACGCTGGAAATAAGCATGGTTTATTTTTCTGTTCTGGGTAATTAACTCATACGGATCTCAAGATATAGTTATAGTGCATACCATCTAGGCTCAGACTCCAGTCGTTGGGATTTCTTGCGCCCGTGATACTCTCCCCCATTGTTTCGTGCGCTTGCGATACTCTCCCCAGTAACAGGGGAGAGTATCGCTGGTACGCGAAATCCCAACGGCTGAAATCTGAGCCTACATTAACGTACCATCTTGCTTTGGAAATTATTTTCAATCCAAATTATTGAAGCCAGTCAATAGCCTGCAGTACCACCTTCCTCTAAGGCCCTGCGCCGTTTTGTTTTTGTTTTTAGAAAACTAGTCTGTTGGTCTCTCTGTGTCATGGTGAGAAACGACCAATGATCGGTAGGTAAATTTATTCTCCATGTTGACCATGGGCAAAGACCGGTTTTGACTGCAATACGTGTTTTACATCAGCATAGACTATATGGAAAGGCACTGGACCTCTTGTGTCTCCATACATGAAGTACCAAGCGTGGAGCAATATGTATGTCCCATCAGCCCTTTCGGTCGTCATACATCTTTGTAATCGTGTGATGAAGAGTATTTATGGCGAGACGAAAAATCTTCATTTATAGACGGTAAGAAACTTTCAAAACCTCAAAGGAACTATTGAAATGTTGAATTGAATACTATTCGTTCTCTGAAGGCTTTCCCCCCTGATATTTGCTGGGTTTTTTTGGTTGAAATAGCGATTGTTTGCTGCACTGGACTGTTCGTCGCTTTATTTAAAACTACTTTTCAAACGTACATTTTCTGTTCTTATAAACCTTTTTCATCTTAAAATAACACTTGAAATATTGAGTTTTAGTACTTTTGGTTCTCTGTAGCTTTACTCCATTAATATTTGCTGTCTTTTTGTCGAATTAGCGAATGCTTTTTGTGCAACGTGTGTCTTCGAAACTTGGTTTTAAGCTTTACATTTTGCCAATCTTACGATATTTTGTTGTTGTTGTTTTTGTTTTTTTAACTTTGAAAAGCTTTTAAGAATCTGTATTACATCGTTTTGTGAAAATCTTTGTTCAATTTACTATCTTTTAAAAGAAATTCTAATTTTCTTAATTAAACTGATAAACTAATTTTCTTGGTTTTACTCTCTTTACGTGCGTAACTCTTGCTAGAGAACAGAGGTAAATCTATACTTTGCACTGCGAATCTCTACTGCATGTAACTTTAGTAACAATTCAGACTCTAATAGAACATTGGAATGGTAGACTACCCTTTACTCATTAGTTAGTAGTAAAATTGGTGTTGCAAGGTAGCTAAAGACAATATTAAAACCAATAGCCAAGAACAATGTGTTTGGAGCTAAACGATACATTACAAAAACTTTTCACGGTGTATAATTTACCTTTTCACTATTACTGTTTCATTAGAAACACTGATGCAGCTCACACTAGTTTTTAGCTAGTTATATCTTTTCATTACAAAAACTGTGTCCCAGAATGAAATAGAGCTTGCTACACTAATAAAGACCAACAAAATTTGTCTGATATGGTTGGCAATACCATGATTTAGCTGCTATCGTAAAACTTGCCTTAGCCCTGCAGTCACAACATGAATTGAGTTTGTTTTATGTGTTGTTCTCTCCTATGCTACAAGGCTTTCGGTTTCCTTCCTCTGTAAAAATCAACATGCGAGTTGAGAGAGATATTTTCAAAAACATACTACTATAAAAACTGTTTTTTTTTTTGTTGTTAGGGCAATAATCAACATTAACAAAACATTATTTTTACTCGATAACAAAACACGATTTTTAATGCTATTTCTGAAATAGAAACAGATATTGGATGAGTATGATATCGAAAAAATTATCATAAATCTTACTCTATTGCTTCTCATGGGCTGAGAGCTCTCACCCAATCCATGATAACTTGTGAATTCCACATGGTTAATGTAACATCTGTAGGTTTTTGCCGCACCATGTCAAGTTCATTCTAGCTAGGGCACATGCAAATTGAAATGCGTTTGGATTTTCTTTGAAAGCAGAACAAAATCCTTATTCTTAGTTACAAAATAAATAATCAAACAATTAGTGAATTTGGTTTTTGCATGACATAAATTATCAAGACCAAGGCCATGTTTTCTGACATTAATAATCAAGACCTCCGACCTTTCAAATTATTCAGCTTACAGCTTTGGCTATGGTTATGACACTGTCATGGTAATATCTTGAAATTTGACAGCATGCAGCATTTTTGGTGTTGAAATGAAATTTCTATTGAAGTTTTGATTGGCCTATGAAAACCATTGGAAAGGAATGTTCTGCTCAAATGCCTCTCAAAGGATTCTATTGACAGAATAAAAATAATTTTGAAATTTCAAACTGTTTCTTGATTCTCCATTTTTTATGACAGCGACTCAAAAAAAATGCTTATTTCATCCGTATTAGTTATGCCAATTAATGCTATCCTGTTTAGATGCATGTTAATCTCCATTTTTTTCCTTATCCAGAGGCCACTTGGGTGCTTAAAAGGACTTACACTATTTATGGCGTGGCTTCTTAAACTAATGTCACTTGACCAGTTAGACAGGAGGAACCTATCAAAATGTGGTATGAAAACAATGCATTCTAGCTATGGGCGCTGGAGCTAGAGCAAGAACCTATGATTCCTAAATATGGTGTTTCTGCACAAATCAGGCAAGTCATTTTTATACTGTGGTTGTTTGGCTCTGAGGAAATATTATAACCTGAATTTCAGATCCCATGCATGTGGAGGGGATGGGAGGAGAGTGAAGAAAGGGAGAGAGGAGGGGCCAACTCCAACGCTTTTTGGTACTTGTGTCGCATGTACATATACTGGATGCCCCAACTGATAGGACAAAGACTAATAAGGATTTACTAGAAGTATATAACAAAATCGTCATCAATATAGGAAATTTTCTGAAAAATATATTTATTACCAGTTTACCTGTGGAACACCGGTCATAAATACCTTAATTTTCAACTTCCACATATGTGAAGCATAGAAATGAGTTATCCTGAGTGAACTGAATATGAAAATGTGTCACTCTCTCACTCACTCACTCTCTAAGATTTAGTAGATCAGTAATTAAATGATTATGAATTGTCTCAAGTCATCTGCTTAAGAAGTTTACACAAAACCTACTTTCAGATGTACATTTCTTAGAAGCTGTCTAGCACTGATTTGAGCATGCTTACACTAGCACATACTGTAGTTTGACTTTCAGAGTATATGTATTCTTGGTTTTCATCTACATCATCAAAAATGTTGCAAGGATTTATATCAAACAGAACTTACACAGGCCGAGAGAGTAGCCAAAACTATATATATCTCAGCCAAAACAGTGCTGAAAATAGTGGTAAGATACAAGAGCCCAAGCATAGAAGTATGCCAATGATTATCGCTGATTAAACTTTAAGCGTCGTATTGTAAAGCCAGAGATTCAAATACTACTGAAATAGAACCAAAAACATTTCATTTTTGAAAGAAAAAACAACATTCACTTTTGAAGAACGCTTTTGTCTTGATAAGCAATAGATATTAGTTAATGAGCTGTGCAAATATCGTTCATATGCGTGGAAGAGCGCATGTTTTTTTGCACGCAAAAACACTCAAATGAGCGTAATTGGAAGTAAGTTGCATGCGCGAGAACCCGCGTGAAATGTTACAATACATCTGAGCTGTACTGTAGGTTCGGTGGAAGGTCGACTAAGGGCCTATGTGGCGGCAAATGTCAAACCAATGTCGATCTTAATTCACTCACCCAAAAAAAAGTCCAAAATAAGAAGTTCAAAAATGAAATTCAAACACAATTTTTTTGACAGATGTCTGCCAACTGTCAATTTCTACAAGCACTAAACAAAAGCAAATAACATCTAAACATCGGTCAAAATAATTCCAAATCACATCCAAATTGAAGGAACGACATTACATTATTTCTGTTTGGAGTTTTAATTCACAGGAGTGGAAAAAAGAAAATGAAGACCAGAGAGATGAAAGCAGCTCAGTTGTCTTGTCGTATTCAGTCTGTCTTGCAAAGGCCTATTTCTAAGTCCATAAAAAAACACATCTGAATCGTCTAACTGTTCTTTAATCCTTCTGCTTCTTCTTCAAAACCACATAAGTTGCTTTCATCTCATGAATCTTCAAATTTAAATTAAATTGGTTTTCAACACTATTTGCTATGGTTGTTTTTGTGTCTGTGCAAGCACAAACATTCTTGGAATTCAAACCTCATGGTTTTCTTAATCATAGTGAATAATATACACTAAAAAAGCCATCTGATTGGTTAATTAATGACGCTTATTGTTATGGCGATTAAAAAAACCAAAAAAAGCCTTCGGGGGGAGGAGAAATTGTTTTTGCCAGTGCCTTTTTTTAGGGGGTTTCAGACGTCATAGGAAATGTGGATGGTTTTTCTTTCGGGCGGTTTCAGGCACCGTATAAGTCAAAGGGTTATGAGACCTGAGTTGTGGCTGGAAAAACATCAACACGTTTTAGTAACCAGTTAGCTTGTTTACGATAATGTAAGTCCATATTCTGAATTTTTCTGAGTTTAGTTCCATTTTCTTAGAAAACAGTGCTAAACTTTGTATTGAAGGAAGCCATTTTGTTTACTTTGTGTGTAATCTGAGAGTATTTCACTGGTAATTAATCCTTTCGAACATGCACTTTGTGAAGAATATAGTGTTACCCACACAGAGCAAGTAACAGAAATTTGGCCTCTTATAGCAGACCTAATCAGTTGGTGTTTTTCTTTAAGCGCCCAAATCATAAGGTTGAGTTAAAAGTTGGATTATTCTAAAAGGCCTAAAGATTAGTACACTTCATTGCGTACCCCATACTAGTAGGTCTTCTGGCTAACAAACCCTGTCTTCATTCAAGTCTGTATAATTAGACTGACAGCTTAATTAGCTTAATTGGTTCTTTGCTGGTTTTTCTACTTAAATCTGAAGAATTATCTTTTCTCCTCATTATTTATTGTATATAACCTTCTCTAGTTTAAGAATGCATTTTTTATTTTTTCTGATGCAACCTAACTCAATCTTACCTTTTTTATTTTGATGTAAATAATTTAAAGGTAATCCTATGTTCTAACATTTTAGTAAATGAATGAACTGAAGTGATACATTTGCATATTCAGAGCCCTTGTAATAACTCATTTTATTCATCCTCTTCCTTTGCCTTACCCTTTAGTTTTCTTTTTTATCTGTGGTAAGCTTTTTAAAGCCACTTTGAGCTCCTGGGAATGGCCTATTTGAATTTTTTATTATTATTATTTAACCAATTGTGCTTACCACAAACCTTTTTTCTACCAAAGATTTTGTGTTAATCTTGTGAATTTTTTCCAAATTCATTTTGTTTTATGCAAAAAATATATTAAATATGTAATTTTTGCTTTCCAAGTTTTCAGAAAATGCATACTTTATGCCAAATAACCTCTATGAGCTTTTTAATAAAATGCTTATCAATCCATAATTAATACTTTTCTAAATTTCTTTTCAGGTCATTCATCAGGAGAGAATTATCAGTAGCCATGTTTGCCAGAGGTATGTTCCATGTATTACTCTAACTTACACATGAAAATAGCAAACATTCTTGAGTAAGACAATACTTTCTGCTTTGGGAGGTTTCATGACTGAGTGCTGGTCATCAAAATTGAAATGTTTTGGATCTAAACATTTACTGTAATTTTCATAAACATGTAAACTCTGTGCATGTAAAAGCTGCATGAAAATTGGAAATTTTTTGTTATAACCAGAGAGGCTCAGTCATTACTGTAAGGATATTTGCATCATTAGACTAGGGGCATTATTATTTTCTAACATCTTTATTTTCAATTTTTTTCCCATTTGTGACAATTTTTTTTTTGTTTAAATAGTGCTTGGCGATCACTTAACTGTGACCAATCTTGTACCCAGAGCCTGCGCTTCTTTCGGCCTGAGGCAAAGAACAAGGGCTCTGGAATAATCCATTTTTGGCGCATGCGCCGGTTTCCCAAAGTGAAACATAATCAAAGAAAATCATGCTTTGAAACCTGCTTTTAAACAGAGTTCTGTGTTTACTTCATATCAAAATAAGAATTAGCAATTGGGATTATATTTTTTTATTTTTGGCAAGTCTTTTTATGTGTGCTCTTATACTGGAAGTCCAAGAAATCCTGGTCTCAAAAAATGGATAACAGTCAGAGCCCGGCCTTGTTTTTCACCACAGGCAGGAAAAAATGCAAGCTCTGCGTACGAGATTGAACTGTGACATGTTCCAGTTATACCTTTGCTTGTTGTTTTGAAGGTTTATTACTCCCAATGATGTCCAATCCAATACTTTGAATCCAAGACTTTGAAATTTTTATGGGAATAGTAGACATATGCAATTTTTGGATGTTCATATAGGCACACATACCTGCATTTTTCACTAATACTTCAAGAATCATAGTCATCCAATGACTTTGATGGATTTAATAGTATAGATTATCTAGTAAACTTCGCATATTTATAAGTATGTTTTGATACATGAAAGTACTTTTGACTGTGAATAAATGTCCTTGATGCTTTCCAAATATGTCAATGTTTATGAGTTTTATAGTAAAATGTGGTAGTGAGTGTAAGGTGTAATCAAGAACCTTTATTCGCAGTTAGAAGTACCTTTTACAATAACTATGTTACACCTCATGGATCCAAACTACTAGTCAAGGAGCCTGTGTACTCCCATGGGAATTTTGTGCTGGAAGCAAACCAATAGTGTAGATGTGTTAAGGGGACTTTAAGGAACATGAAAAAAATTGTCTGCAACTTTATATCTCACACTGACATGTTTTAGAGAGGGTTGAAAAACTTTCTTTAGTATCTCAGCCTGGAAACAAGGGTTCATCTTAGAATCAACTGTTTTCCAATTGTATTTCAATGTAGCGTCATACAATTAAGTCAATGCATGAGTAGCTATTTGAAAACTTTCCATACACTTTGAGGTGATCAATTTGATTACATTACTTATAGCGTGGAAATAAGGCTGACCTAAAATCTCTAGTCTCTTTCTATTATTTAGACTCATATTTGTGATGTTCATTGTGATGTTAATTGCAGTTGAAATTTTTGAACTTGATTGGACAAACCTTGAATTTCACATAAATTTCAGTATTCATTTTAACTAGCTTTCAAAAATCATTTTTGAAAGGTTTTGTTTACCAAGTTAATCAACAATGATTTTATACATGCCCTATAGATAACCTTAACATCAACTAAAGTACATCTTAACCTTCCCTTCTAGCAGAGACTCCCCTTTCTCTCCCTTCTTTTAGACTGGGAGGAGGAAGACTGCAGATGTAGAGCCTTTCCTTTGACACACTGTCTTCCACAGTCATGGACAAACTAAACCAGTTTTAAAACTGGTTTTAAGCCCGGTACATATTGTGTGCATGAGCAAACATAACACTGTTATGCCAAACACTGTTTGGCAAGAGAGGCTGTCAAAATCATGATAGTGCATATGTTGCTGAGTTACGCCACTCAGGTGTGACAAGTATGTCAAACAACGGCATAGTCTATTTTTCTCACTCAACCAAAACAAAAGGGAATATTGTCTGCTAGCAGGGAAATCTTAAACATCATCATCTTCACCACAATCACCCTCTATCATCTCCATCATCACTTGTTTCTTTTTAAATAAGCACCAGAGGTGGATCAAGGGGAGTGTCCTGGGAAGCACCAAGCAACCCCCTAACACCATTATTACTTGAGCTCTTTCAAAGCAATGCATAATATTTCTATATAAATTTCTTCATTTGGGACACCCCCCTGACAAATTCCTTGAACTGCCCATGAGGAACATCTTAATTCCGTTGCTTCAGAAATGTAGGCTGATGTAGATGGCAGACTATCTTTTTTCCTCCAGCATTGCAGTATCATTGAGGCGTTCTGTAGTTCCCATGATTATTAGAACAGTAATGACAGCTTCATCAGCTGTACTGTAGGCTTTCCATCAAGTGAGTTTTGCTTTCCCAGAGAAGCTACCATGTTTCCTTTGGAAAATTGGCATCAATCTTATCCTTAGGTGTCTTTGGCTTAACCCAGTAATCAAGGAGGTGTTTGCTAACCTCCGGAGAGCATCTTGGAGATCAAGACGTGTGCCTGGTGAATGGATATCCAGCATACTGTAGTTGCACATTCCCCAGTTGCATCCAGAGCCCACCCCATCATCTAGGTGACAACATATTCTTGATTACTTTTATCTTGATTAGTAGATTGATTGTTATCTTTTTTATCCAATGCTGCTTTTTGAGATCTTGAAGTTATGCCACTCCATCAATGACACAGCAATTTTTATCATGTTGATTGGGATGCCAACGCTGTTGTCAGCAGTTGCAGTGCAAACTGATTGAGCTATCTTCTCTAGAATGCCCATAAGCACATTTTAAAATTAAATTGCCCCATCATTTGCAAAAAGACATCTTGGAAGAAAAACTTGATTGACTGTTTTTTGATAGTGCTATCCACCTTCCAGCAACTGTGCCCAGATCAGTTTACTTTGTCTGATTGTATCTGCTCTATCACAGAGGTTTATGGCATCTTCATTCCTATCTCACTCTGGCCACAAAGATCTTTGCATCTTTCTTAACATTATCTGAAACAACAACATTTGGTCATCAATCTTTTCTTTAAAAGGCATGAGAATCTTTCAGTGGTGGTGGTTAGCTGCTCAGTGTTCTATTGTGCTCCTACTAATACAGCTGTAGTTAGATTGTGGTGTTCCTCAGTCTTCTCCTGCTTGGACAGCCTTGCCATGATATTTGCTTCCTCAGCTAGCCTTGTCAGTTCTGGAGTAATAACAAATAACTTCTTATTGTGTGCTTTTGGGTGAGGGGTAATGGATGGATTAATGTGCCCATGATAAAGAGCATGATTAGCACGTAGTGCAAAAAATGATGCTTGACTGTTTTTTGATCACCCAGTTTCCTTTTTTGATGATGGCAACTGCTGATGGTCACACTAGAAGTCATGTGATAGATTTTTTCATGTTAAGATGTATTGAAATAGCTTTTAAATAGCTATTCATGCGTGCTGATTTAATTTTATGGCGAAAAATTGAAACACATTTGGAATAAAGGTGGTTTTAAGATGTAGCCTTGTTTCCATGCTGAGTTACTACAGGAC
Source organism: Actinia tenebrosa (assembly GCF_029948245.1). Lineage (NCBI taxonomy): Eukaryota > Metazoa > Cnidaria > Anthozoa > Actiniaria > Actiniidae > Actinia > Actinia tenebrosa. The sequence goes on from NW_028292573.1 coordinate 6,804,582, forward strand.
GTTTTTCAAGCCTCCCTAAAACATGTCTGTGCAAGTCATAAAATTGCTGGAAATATTTTTCAGTTTCTTAAGGTCCCCTAAACACATGTAGACTAGTGGGTTGCTTCCAGCATAGAATTCCCACTTAACCTTGACTATACTCCCTGACTATACTTCGATAATGTGATGATATAATTTGTTGTTAATAAGAGGACCTGCACATAAAAAACTCGTGTCTATTTGTTAAACATAGAAAAAAACTTGATTAAAACTCAAAGTTTACTAGATAATCTATACTATTAAATCCTTCAAAGTCATTGGATGACCATGATTCTTGAACTATTAGTGTGAAATGTATGTTGCATCTAGAAATGTGCAAACATTCAGCTATACCAGTCAATATATTACAAAATCTATCCAATAAACTTTCCTTGATATTTTGTCATATAAGGACAAGCATTGCATTTATCACAATTCAAATATGGGGTCACCATTCTCGTTTTTGATCAATCTTGATAAAACCAACTCAAAACAGTCGAAGACTGACACTTTTCCAAGTGGAGAGGGGGGGTAGTTAGATAAAAATCGCGATTTCTCTACTCAAAAACCACCGACTTTTTCAAGTTCCATCCTTTAAGAAGCATGCGCAAACAAATGTGCACTGCAAAACCAGAGAATTTACCTTGAAAGAAAATATTACAATTCTGTGGGATTTCCACACATTAGCATGGTTCAAGGTATATATTCTTTAATTACAATTAAATAATTTTTTTTCTATTGGAATAAATTCTCATTCTATTCCCATTATTATTATATGACAATTTCAGGAATGTTTGTTGGGAATAAATTCCAACAGGACTCATTAGCAGAAAAATTCAACCTACACTGACTTATTGAATCAGTCTCTCTAGAGTGCAAACAATTAATCCGTGAAACACTAATTACTAAATAATACAAAATAGTGCTGATTAAACAATAGAAAACAATGGAATTTGCATGAAATTGTGCTATTAAGTATTACTAAAGTTTCAAGGTTATATTGTTTGCACTCTATTAATCAACTTATAATTAATGATTTTCCTAAATTGGATTTTTTCTATTCATTTAAGGTGAGGAACAACATATGGAGATGATTATCATTGCCTTCCTCTTCTCCCTCCGTCTTTCTGATAAACATAATATCTGCTGGTATGTTAATGTATTACTCTTGCTAATGAAAATAGCAGATATTCTTAAGCAAAACAATGCTATCTGCAGTGGGGGTTTCATTGGTGAGTGCTGGTCATCAAAGCTGAAACATTTTGGATCTGAACATGCATGCTTTCTCTGAATATCATTTCATTGTTTACATAATACTGACAGTTTAGTGTTGTGTATGGAAGCATTACACTTGAAAATAGCACTTGGATGAAACCTGCCATGCTTAATTATGTAAATGTTAAGACAACTTGAACAGGAGAGTTCTTATTTTTTGACATTCAACTTAATAGTTTGTTTTTTTATTGAACAATCATTTTCATTCAAAGTACATTAGCCTGTGGCCATGAATATAAGCACTGTTTGATTGGTTATGTGAATACTGAGACAGTAAAGGCCTATTTACGTATACCTTGACGTATACGGCAAATTTTGGTACCATTTACACGAGCACAACTTGTCGCACGCGGCATGAAAAAAACGCGAGCATTTTACTCGTCATTACGGCAAATGTTTCTTGTAAAATGCCACCATACACAGTTGAGAAGTGCAGTAAATAATCATGTCTACCTTGTTATTTGATGAGATCATTCAGAATTTTTGCACTTCGTGCTTAATTACCGGTAAAGACGTTTTCATGGAAATCCGCCATTTTGTTTTGGAATCAACTAGTTCCAGTCCCAATCTCGGTCAAAATCGTCATATTTATGTCATTTTCCTACGGCATGTCGTGGGGTCTTAAGCCAAAGTTTAAAATGCTACGGCAAGTCTTGAGGCTGCATACGTCTGTCGTAGGTCCATTTACATGACACAATTTTCAGGCAAATCATGCCGTGTAAATAGTCCTTAATAAAACCATGGGTTGTGGCAGTGAATGGAACATACAGAGAGGTTTAAGACCAAAGGGGTAAGAATATAATGAAGTCAGATAGCAATGGGTTGTGGTGCAGCCAGTGAATGGTAGAATACTGGTTGTAGGGGTCTTTACTCAACCATATGGAATTTTTGAGTGGCTAAAACTGAGAGGGATTATTTTAGGGGGGGGGGGGGGATTGACTGGAACAAAAGTGGACAAAGAGAGTTTTTTATCTATTCTTATTACCTTAAGCTTCCCAGTCATCAAAATAAAAACAAAATACTAGAGGTGGGCTAACAATCAGTGGAGCCTATGACTAGAAGGATATTTGCATTGGTAGTCTAGGGGGCTATGATCAATGGTAGGAAAAAGGAGACTAAAAGTGTCTTAGTGTAATCCATATCAGCAGTGCTGTGTTCTGATTGGATGAGCTACTACTGGGCTATAACTCAAATCTGACAAAAGATTAAATTGAATTGAAATTATATATATTTACAGTGCAACTTCTCCAACCAAAGCCACAACAAATTTTCTACAAATTATCCAATAGTGTTTGAGTATTTAGACAATAGATTAGCGGCTAATTTTGAATTTAGGTATTCTTCCGTAGTTGCGGTTGGTAAAACTAAATGATGAAGAAGAGCTTGTAATATATTTTCTTGGCAAATTAGTGATTTGTGTCACCAAAGATATAGAAAAATAGTAATGTACGACTTCAAATACGACAGGAAAGCAAATTACATTAGAAACCATATAAAACATAGTCTTTATGATTACAGTTTGTTTTTTCCAGACGAAGATATAATCAGGCTGACACAGATTTGACAACAAAGGTGCCGGCAGTCTTCTCAGCCGTTTAAACCCATGGATATTTGTCCGATTTGTAGCAATTCTATTCAGATTCCTACTTTTGATTGGCTAATTTGTAGAACATTTGTCGAGGTTGCTTTGGTTGGAGTAGTCGCACCGTAATCTAATTCCCGCCATCATTGCCTAAGAGTCAATAGCCAATTCGAGCTGGAGGACTAATTGCCAAATAGAATAGGTACAGAAAGATGATGTTGTTAGAATGAAACACAACGATAGAAGTGAGTCAAACTATTCCTACTCTTTGAGCATTAAAGATACAGTGATGAATCTAGAGGGTGTGTGCCCCTGTATGTATAAAGCACAATAAGCATTCATATTTAACAATAGCAAGACTCCATGATCTACTAGAATATAAAGCTACATGTTCAAAATGGTCTTCAATTTCATATTTTCTTTCTTTTTGGAAAGATCTTGTTACAAAACAGAAGATTCAGTTATTTCTGTGACAACTGTCTTTTGTAAGACGTGTGCAGATGGTGATGTCTTCTAATAAGTTAAGATTTCTAAACATTTTCCAACTTCATAGGCAATAGATTATCTTGGTTAATTATGCACGCTTTGATTAAGCTATTCAAAGCAGTATTTTCTGTAATCAAAGATCAGTTCTAAGGGATAAACTTGTCATGTTAAAGAAATAAGAGTCTGATCAATGGCTTCAATTTTTATTTACTGTGGTAAACCAGTCATAAAATACCTTTGTTTTTTCCTGTCCTGATTCCTCCTCTACAAAATAGACAAGTTACACAATAGTACCCAGGGGTCTTCCTGGACATAACGCAAGGAACCATTGTGGGCTTCTGCTATATAGAGTTCTGGTCTACAGTTTAATCAATTAGCATGTACAAGCTGTCAATAAATAACATCATGTTGCCAAATGATTAAAAGAGGATAACCAGCCAATCATGTGACGTAAATTAATGTTTTCTCACTTGTTGTTTTTCGTTGACTGCTGTAATTCAAGACAGCCTAACTAGAAATATCAATACTGTACTTGTAAAAAGGGATTCAAGCCAATTTCTAAGTGATTAATTGAAATCTAATATTTCTAAGAATTTTCAATGAACTTCATGGGCAATAGTGCTCAGAGGTCTTCAGGGCCTTACCCAAGAGACCTTTAGTCTACAGTCTGATCAATTACCTTGTACCAGGTGTCTATCAATGTCACTGTCACAATGATTATGAAAAGGCAGAGATAACAATAATGTTACAGAAATTTACGTGCTCTATTCCGTTGACTGCTGTAATTAAAGACAGCAGAACTAGAAATATTTATTATCCCTCTTAATCTAAAACAATTTTTTTTAAGCAAGGTGTTAATGACTTCTAAGCAAGGACTTTTAAGAATCTTCAAACTTCATGGGCAGTAGATTATTTTGGTCAACTATTCATGATTTGATTCAGCTATTCAAAGGGACAAACTAGTCATGTTAAAGAATGATGCACCTGATAAATGGCTTCGACTGAGGCAAGCTGAAATGATTCTGATTACTTGATGCTATATTTTAAAGGTTATTTGGGTCTGAATATTTTTAATCATTGTAAACTAATTTAGATTTTGAGATGGCAATATGACAAAATTTTGATGAGTGGTTGGAGAAAATATATTCCATATTATGTAGTTCCCTAACCCTTTGAATTGTGTGCCAGACCAACCTATTATTTTCAATAATATATTGTGAGGCTCTAAGTGCCACTACAATGAAATATCTCCAAGTTTTACTATTTATACACCTTGCTAAAGTACAGTACTTTACAAAAAAAGAAAACTGGCATTTCATTTCTTGTTAGCATTTTCGGTTCTTAAGATATTCAAGTTTTAAGTTAATGCTAATTAGGAGATAAATGATGCCATATTTTCATCAGTATGTATCTGAGAGTATTTGATGAATATTGTTCAAACTTTGAATTATAATTGTATTCAAAGTATGGAACATGTACAAACTGTAGTTGCTATGACAACACACTGTTGTCCAGGCCCCTCAGCCATTGCTTTGTTATTTTTGTGGCTACTGCTTCGATGGAAGCATAGCCATGTCAACTTGTTGAGTGCCTGAGTTAAATACCAAAGGAAGCCCAAATCGAATACCAATTTTAGTCCGATATACTTTCTGATATTGTTCGGAGCCAATCAGATCATTGTTGTGACATGACTACATAAAAACTGTAATAACTCCAAAAATATTTTACCAATGTCATTCAAACCTGGACGGACATACATTAGCAATCATTGGTTACACACAGGTGCCAATCATGTGACATACTGTATGACATCATCAATCATGTGACAACAATAAAACAGTAATAACTCTACAAACACCACAGGGAACCCGGCTATTTTTTTTTTCTCCTCTAGAAAATTAACTTCGCTCTTTGTGGGTTTCCTGTGTTGTGATCAGTTTCTTTTTACATAAGCTGTAATCAGATCTGCGCGCTGTAATCAGACAGGCGCTGTAAACTGATAGCCAATTAAATTCAAATCAATAACAGTTGGTAACACACTCTAGTAAACACTCAAAGGATGAGGAGGGCTGCAACAAAGCAAGTTTTATGGTATGATCATCACCTCCAGTTGCTCGGACCAGCTACTTTAGTACAACAAGCAGGAAGTCTTGATGATTTTCATGTTTTGATTGCGTCGTGTTGTTCAAAAATATTCAAGATGTAAAACCCTGTAAACAAGGGAATTCAAATTTTGTGTTTTGGTGAGTAACGGTTATTTCCAATTTTCTTAGAATAATAATATCAGATTTGCGGCACACTTAGAATTCACGGGAAATATTGAACGATACCGGAAATGTCCAGAAACTATATGGAAATTTAGATCTCTCTGTCAACAAGCTGTCAAATTCTTTTGTTTCAAATCGGACATACACCAGATACATCCTGTTTCATAAGCTAAGCAGGTCTGAGCAACTGGAGTTGAACATATAACTAAAACTTAGTTGTTAAATATCACTTTCTAGGATCGTTACTTTTACGAGTTCAACAAAATACAACATCCCGACCCAAAGTTAATTTCGTTGGTTTTTTATTAATAAATTAGCTTCATGAATAATTTGAACAGGGGTTTTAAAATCGGACACTTGCTTCGTTGCATCCCTTCTCCTCTGAGTGTTTACTAGAAAGTGCGTTACACACCACAGGCAACCCATAAGAAGCAAAACACCAACAGGCTGTCAGTTTACAGTGCCGATCTGATTGCAGCGCGCAGATCTGATTACAGCTTATGTAAAAGGAAACTGATCACAACACAGGAAACCCACAAAGAGTAAAGTTTATTTTCTAAAAGAAGCAAAAAATATATAGCCAGGTTCCCTGTGCAAACACTTGAGCACTGTTAGTCAAACTTGTATACATTGCTGCACATATTTGTTACACACGGGTGCCAATCATGTGACATATGATGTCATCAATCACGCGACTATATTAAGACTGTAATAACTCTACAAATATTTGACCTACTGTCAGTCAAACTTGGACAGACATACATTGCCAGACATTGCTTACACACGGGTGACAATCATGTGACTATGATGTCATCAATAACATGACTACATTTAAACTGTAATAAATCTACAAATATTTGACCACTGTCAGTCAAACTTGGACAGACATACATTGCCAGACATTGCTTATGCATGGGTGACAATTATGTGACTACGATGTCAGTCATATGACTACATTAAAACTGTAATAACTCTACAAATATTTGACCACTATCAGTTAAACTTGGACAGACATACATTGCCGGACATTGCTTACACATGAGTGCCAATCATGTGACATATAACATCACCAATCACGTGACTGCATATGAACTGTGATAACTTTGCATATACTTGACCACAGGCAGTTAATTTTTGACAGAAAAACATTGCCGAACATTGCTTACAGACAGTGCCAATCATATGACATGATGTCACCAGTCACATGACCACATAAAAAACTAATTGCTCTATAAATATGTCATCAATGTGAGTCAAACTTGGACAGACATACTTTGCTGAACAATTCTGACACATCATTCAATCATGCGACATATGACGCACCAGTCATGAAATCTTCATGATGTTGAAAATGGCAGTAGCCACATGCAGGCTTTGACTGCATATTTTTTTGTAAACCAGTCGTGAAACTTTATACAAACTGTAAAGAATGCCCTGAGAAAAAAATTCTCAAAGCAATCAGTCAATCATCAATCTCTACTCACATGTCATGCTTAGTCCAGGAATCCAACCCTTGACACTCAGAGGTGAGTGTAATACTGCTACATTACCCTTGATCCCCCTCATTGTTAACCAACGGGTAGCTTGTATCCCCAAAAAATGTCATTACAAGGTACTTAGTTCTTTGGTTTTATACTTTCTAGGAGACTCCACTTCAGTGAACAACATTCAAGAGGCACTTGTGAAATTTTACAGATAAGCCAAAGTAATAGAGTAAAAACATTTTTATGTACAACACAAATAGCGCTAATTTAAATATTGATGAAATCGTTTTGAAATCTTGTACAATGCAATTCAATGTCAACTCATCTTTGTTATCAAGCTCACTATGGGTACTAGTGACATATGCACCTTCAAAATCGAAATTTGTTGATAATTCGAAAAACTAGCCATTAGGGCACGGCTAACTCACAGGTCAGAAAACTTGAGAACTCAGAAAAACTTTAAGAGCACCGCAGAGACCTAACCAAAACTACTTATGGATGATGACCTCAGAGGTGACACATGAATCGATTTGTATAGGACTCCACAGCTGATTGCAATAAATTATGGCCATGGTTTATCTTGAAAGACTGAAATATTTGCACCAAGAATATTGCCAGACTAATTTACAGTCAGATATCTAAGAATCATTTATAGCTAACTTTCTCAAAGATATTTAAATCCAAAACTGTTTAGGTTTACTCTATAGATATTGGGATATTAAGGTTTCATTATAATCACTGGATACCATCACATTTAGTTTCGTAATTTAACACAGTGCTTTACAAAATAATGAGACATAAAAAGAAAAATGTTATAATGAAAACATTGAAGCTTGTAGGAGTCCACAATACATGTTGTAATATGCTTTGTTTAAAGATTATCAATCCATCTGTGGTTGGTACTCATCTCTGATATACTAACACCTGTCTACAGTGAAATACTTTCCTCTAGTGTGCTTTTAGATTCAATCAATACAGGATACAGGTGAGTAGCTGGTTTAAGATATGTTACAACACTGATACCTATAGAATATAATAGAGACTATTATTGTACATACAAATGTAAGTCTATTGTGATAAAAAGAACAATGTAGGGCATACAATTTTGTTTACTATTAGTAGGTAAAGTAGAACATTATAAGAGTATTTGAATAGCCCACTTCCAAGATATGCTTTGCTTGTTACATTTCAGTCAAGGCTACATGATAAATTGAATTTTTTCTTTGTGCACAAAACCTCACATTGAATCCCTTGTGCGTGACAGGGGAAGCATATGTTGGAACTAGGCTATTGATAGTTTAGTGAGTAAAGAAGCCATACTTCTCTACTCCATAGTATTGATAAAACATTTCATAACATGTAATTGGATTTATTAAGAATTATTAGTAGTAAATAATAAATCTAACCCTATACCCTAAGTCAAGGTTCTGACTGATGTATTTATACATTTAATGTATCTTGTATATTCAGTTCAACAAACCATGGTTGGTCACTAGAACAAATTCATTAAAGGTTTATTTTAATATATGTTTAAACATTTTGAATTGAAATTATGTTTAATTTAATTTACTTAAAATAATTCCTGTGCCTAAGATAAATAATTTAAGTATTAAGTGACTATAATGACTGTAAATTTAATAACTATAAAATACACAGTAAGTCTTTGTTACAAGTTTCCTAGTGTTGGTTTCAAGCAGCTTCCTAAAAGGAAGATTGAACTGTGTGAGCTGTGTTATTTGTAGCGTAGCAGGCATAGCTCATTTGGTTAGTGAGAGTCCACTGTGACTCCTGTGTCCTAAACATTTTCTCTTCTGCATATCAAATATAGCTGAAGTGCAATGTTTTAAAAACAAGGAAGCAGTTTCCAGAGGCTGTGTATCTACTTGTTACGTCTGTTGGAGCCCTAGCAGGTTGATAGATCATGACCTGCATAGGACTGTTTTTCTCTATAGAGAAAGAGGTGTTTGAGAATCTTATGTTGAATGCATGGTGGAGGCTGAAAGAAGAGACATTGTCTAGTCTGTTTGAGTGACATCAGGTCATCAGTTTGGTAGATCATGACCTGCCGTAGAACTGCCATAGGACTGTTTTTGTCTATAGAGAAAAAGGTGTTTGTGAATTTAATGTTGAAGGCTGAAAAACATTTGCTGTTGCAAAAGTTGTTAATTAATGTGGTATGGTTTGTCCTGTGAAAGTTATACTTTGCATTAAAGACTGTTGTCTTTAGTGAATGGTTTTAGAACATGTTGTCTGTAGTGATGAGTAAACCATAAGGCAGTAGTATATGACAGAATCATACCTAGTTTTGGTTCAACTCAGTGGTACGCCTCATCGTTTATAGATATCCTTGATTTTCTAGAGCACAAAGATTGTTTCTGTAAGGAGATGCCAAGTGCAGCTGATAAATTTCCTGAGTAAACTTGCTCCTTAAACTGGATATAATTACTTATTTTTCTTGGGGTGATGCCCCAGATAGATTTGCCTGAAGAGGCTACATAAACGATTGGTCCTCAGACTTGTTAGCTTTGTTCTTATTGCAAGGGTGGTATCTGTAAGTGAAGTTTGTAGAGATGGAATTCATATCTTGAAGATGAATCTTTGAGCTTACATCTTCAGTTTGAGGACAGTGAAAATATTTTTTGTCATCCTTGTTGTGATGAGACAAATAGATGAGACAAATGGTATCCATAATGTCATTTTCTCTTACTTGCTAATATTGCTAAACTAGGGCTGGATGATCCTGCTCCTCAATAAAATATTACAGAAGATTCTTATAAACTTAAAATTTGTTAACTAAATTAATTCATTGATCATATCATAACTTAGTATAATTTTAGACTTGAATATACAAGTTTGAGCAATGTGATTGGTCAAGTGACCAGAGATTCTTTTCTGAGACCATAATCACTGTTGGAGTGGTGTTTAGGTTTTTCAAAGTTTGCCAGAATTGAAGTAATACTGAAACCTTCTTTTATCCTGAATTTCGTCTTTTCTCTGATATTCAAGTCTAAAATTATACTAAAACAATTATTCCCCTCAGGCTCAGTGATTATGGTGAATATTCACCTCGCTGCTTGAAGACTCACAGCTCAACATATTTTCACTGATAATCACTTCACCTTTGGTAAATAATTGTTGCATATTGAAGAAAAAATTGAATGCAGTACTTGAACGTTTTATGCAGTTGTTTTTTTGTGTGTATAATCCCATTTCACTAGATGACCATACTAAACTAGTGCTCTAAGAAAATATGATGATAGACTAATAAATATCTTGATCAGCACCATTACATAGTAGCAAAGCTATGAATAGGCCAAAGATATTTACTTGGTGCATAAGACATTTAGTTATTGAACAAAATATATCAGAAATATGTAAAGAACATTAGAACCATGAAAATAGGATAGACGTGATGCAACTCACTATTGAACATTGTACAAGACACTATACTAGATATAAAGCAGTGACTTAATTAAAACTAGAGAATTGATATTAGTAACAACCTTGGGTTTTTATTGCTCAAGCTGAGGTAGCCAACCCTTGGGGCGTGCTCTATTAACCATTAATCAAGGTTTGTTTCTGCTTCAACATGTTACATGAAATAATTGAGATATTGTTACTTCAATTGACTAAGAAGCTCCTGTATATAATTCAGTTAAATAATATATAAGTCAACAAAAGCAAAAAATCAAACTATCTGATTATGAAGTAAAGTACAAGTCTTTTCGCAATGTAAAAGAACATAATTGACAGTGGAAAAATGAATAGAATATGAAATAAGATAAAGGAACATGATCACTTCAGAACATGTAAAACATTCTGTAGAAAAGACTCGTATGAGAGAGTTTCAGGTATTGGCCAGTTTCCTTCCTTTTTAATTGCTATCATCTCACGGTAGCCAGAGATGGATTAACGAAACATTAGAAAAGGTGATGCCAATACCTAAACACACTGTACAATATATATAATATATATATGAAACAAAGTAATACTATAGTATGGTCCATCTAGCCCCTGTGCCCCTCTAAAATGATTAAACTAAATATAAAAATTCAGTGACTCTTTACATCAGGGGTTCATGTAAAAGCACTAATTTAGTCTTGGGTAGTCCCAAGGTTTGAGGATGAAAGAATAAAGTAATTCTAGACACCCAAATGGAGACAAACAAGACCTTGTTGATACATGTTATGACAACCCAATGATAAGCACCCCAGTGACCAAAAGATCTTCCAAAGTAACTGTAAGATAAGACGACAGTGCAGAGAAAAGAATGCATGGTTCCAGACACAAGAAAGAAATTGAAGCATGAAGAAAGTCTGTTATATAAACTATGATTGTAAGCCCATTGGACAAAAGATCTTCCAAGACATTCCTCACACCCTTTGCTGCTGCCTTCATGGCATACAAACTCCCTTCACATCAGAATCAACACTGCATAGCTAATTTGTGCACGACTAAGACCAAGTTCCTCCTGGCCGACAAGAATTTTTTGGCTACAGGATGCCCTACAGCAAGTGTGACAAAGTCTGCGTAAAAGAAACAGGAAGACCTCTACAAGAAAGAATTAAAGAGAGCACAAGAGATTGCCGAATATGCACACAAGACCAGTTATCGCCTTGGCTAGGAAGATGTTGAATGAGTAAATAGAGACCCCCATTGGTATAATTATATGCAGAGTCAAGGAAGCCATTTAGATTCAGCTCAACCCTAATAACATTAATAGGGACAGTGGTAAAGGAATCCCTGAAGTGTGAATACCAACAATAAGAAATTTCCCTGAACGGAGACACAACAACCAAACAGCCAATCTCAGCATGAACTGACAACCAATCAAAGTGCAAGATGTGGCAGCAAGCGCTATATGAAGACACACCATCAAGTCTACACCATCACAAGATCAGCAGGATAGCATGATGCAAGAAAACAGTACAGAGGAAAGACTGCTTTGGTTCCAGACACTGTAAGAACAGTAAAGCATGAAGATAGTAATCTTCCATGGTGTATCATGATGCAAGAAAACAGTACAGAGAAAAGAATACAATAGTTCCAGACACTGGGAGGACAAGAAAGCTTGAAGATAGTCACTGAACCATCATGATTGTAACCCTATCAAATAAGTTATCTCCCATGGTGTATTTTGATGCAAGAAAACAGTACAGAGAAAAGAATACATTGGTTCCAGACACTGGAAGGACAATAAACAATAGAGACAGCATTAAAGCATCATGATTCCAAGCCTAGCTATTAAAGAAGTGCTTTCTTTTCAAGATTAAAGGAGGATAATAATAATGTAAATCCAGACTACCTAATGGAGGAAACTTCAAGTGATAATGTGTTGGAACAGGAAAAGGGAAAGACAACCAAAGATGAGCATAAATGTTGGATTAACAAAGTGAAACAAGTGACCTTACATTTTCCTCTGAAAAACAAGATAATTAGATGAAACAAGAGAGAACCTGCATGCTGGAAGCATAGGGATTTCTAATGGAAAAGCCCTGTTTTACAATATCGAATGCTGGTTTTTATTTGCTGAAATGGCAAAACAGTTTACAAATTAAGATATTTCTATTTTGAAAAAAAAATGAATATTTAACATTCTCTTTTACTTCTAACTTAATGCACAGTACAATCTGAGTGGCATATTAAATTTAGTTAAACTCAAATTAAACAATAACTAGTTTATGATTTTATAATCTTTGTTTAAACAAAGTATTAAAATATTGTTAACATATTAATTTAATTTATTCTTAATTGAACTTAAATGTCTTAGATTATGAATTTGCCAATGATGAAAACCTAGTTGCTATTGAGAGTAAGGCAATATTTATCTCAGTTCAGCTACTCTTGTAATGCATTATACCTACCTACTACTGCTACTGAAAAGTATGTACCTTTTAAATGTTGATCAACCAGAATAGACCTTACAATGTTTATACAACAGTTTCTCTTAGATTCTATAGTTATCATTGTTGTAACATATCTTATACCAGCTACTCACCTGTATCCTGTATTGATTGAGTCTAAAAGTACACCAGAGGTAAATATTTCACTGTAGACAGGTGTTAGTATATCAGAGATGAGTACCAACCACAGATGGATTGATAATCTTTAAACAAAGCATATATTACAACATGTATTGTGGACTCCTACAAGCTTCAATGTTTTCATTGTAACATTTTTCTTTTTATGTCTCATTATTTTGTCAAGCACTGTGTTAAATTACAAACTAAATGCGATGGTATCCAGTGATTTTAATGAAACCTTAATATCCCAATATCTATAGAGTAAACCCAAACAGTTTTGGATTTAAATATCTTTGAGTAAGTTAGCTATAAATGATTCTCAGATATCTGACTTTAAAGTAGTTTGGCAGTATTCTTCTATATCAGAATTGAACACCTACCACAGATGGGTTGGTAACATTTACACAAAGTATCCTATAACATCTATAATTGTGGAACCCTGCAGTAAAGCCTTTGTTTGTTTTTGATATATTAATTGCTTCCCCTGATGATGAAACCATCTTACTGGCTTTTCTGCCTTGACTATAATTTAAAGATGTTTGTCTCAATTGTGTTAAGCCGTGGGTCAGTTGGCTAGTAACCAGCATTAGATAATCATGCTCTTGTTACTTAAAATATATACAATATTTTATCTTTACAAGATTCTTTAGTCCATGATTTTTTTTGAAAATGTCGCAATCAAAAAGCCATAAGGTGTGTCACATGAGCAAACAAATTGTTTTAGTTTTGATAAATTCTACTGAAAATGTGCCAGCCATATTACTATTACAAAAATGTTGCTTTCAGTTTCTTTCATGGACGCTTTAGTTTTGTACCTGGAATATTATCCTTAGACCCATCATTTGTGAGTAGATTTGTTGGTTGGTTCTCTTCTGTGCTTCAAGGGCTTTTCTCTGGGTTCGCAAGTTTTCCTCCCTCCGGAAATCGATTCTAAATTCTAATTCAGGTCGCATAAACATGGCAGTACAAATACATTTATCTTTGACACAAGAATATTGTCCTATGTGACACCAGATAGTAATATTTGCAGATATATACAATACCCAAGGGTTTAGGAGGATTTTTCCATACTGTCACAAGAAGTGCTAACTATGAATTCTTGCAATAATTGGCAACAAGTGCAGGGCCAATGCTGTAATGTTGCAGCTGTTTTCAGGTGCTACTTATGTGTTGTACATGTGATGTTTATCCTCTATTACTTTTTGCTTACCTGTAATATGTTTGGTTTTCATCAGTGTTGGATAATGTCAAGGCCAATCATTGATAATAAATGCATTTCTTTTTTAATATTATTGGAAATTGGCTTTGATGATAAAACAGACTGTCCAACATTGATGTCAGCCATTAAACACATTCAGGTGCTTCCTTGTGCCTCTGATTGTTGTTAACTGTTTTAAGCGGCTACTTTTTCATCTTATTCATTGTTGGGTATTGGATGTTGGTTGATTGAACAAATCACAGCATCAATTTATGATACTGCAGCTGTTAATATGGGGTTGGCATACTGATGCAGCAGTTAATGAATGTGTTTTTAATGGCACCAATAATGTCTACAATCCATTAGTGTCTTTTAAATTATCAATTTCAATCAGGAATTTTCCTTATTTTTCATTGTTATTAACAAAAGACTGTTTGTATTCCTGGCCCCAGTTTCATATTTGAGGAGAGTTGCTTGTTGGTTCTCTTCTGTGCCTTGAGGGCTTTTCTCCAGGTTCTCTGGCTTCTCCCTCTGCAAAAACTAACCTCTACTAGCCTCAAATGTGAATGTGTTGGGAGCAGAGCCACTCTGTGAAATACAGTTAATTCCCATCATTTATTATTCAAATACTTTTTTAACTATCATTATATAATATGAATACTCAGGTAATTATTGAAATCCTCACACACTGATTGGTCGAGTAACTCAGATTATCACATGATAATCACCTCCAGCTATAATCCAAAATGGCGGCCAGCCATTGTTGCCTGTGTATTTATACTAAAACAATTATTCACCTCAGACTCAGTGAATATCGGGAATAATTTCCTCAACTTCGTTTCGGTTATTATTCCCAGATATTCACTTCGGACACAAATTGCAGGCACCTAAAGAATACCTACAATGCTTTGCATGTTTCTATTTATTCTTTTTCTAAGAAGCTGTGAGCACTTTACTGTTAAGGTAGATCATCTGACTGATTTTTGATTGAACTTGCATATTTCACTTCCACTTAACAGCACACATTCACTTGCATTTCACCTGATTTGATGAATTTATGCATTTGTAGATATTTTGACATTGTGCTTATTAGAAGGTCTTGCCTAGTGTACATAAAAATCAGTCTTATAGAAAGAGTAGTTTGTTTTCTCATTTAACTGAATGTTTTTCAACCAATTCAGAAGCGATACTAAAAACTTAGTACTTTTTTTCTAATTAAACTTTTGAGAGTTTTTATTTTGTTTTCCATTAGGGTTAGGGTGAGGCATTATATAGTGCTTTCATTATACCACCTATATAGCTAAGAATCCAGCATTTTTTCACATGTTTTATGTTGTCAACACAGAATGTAAGGTTTCATTAATAGATTAGAGTTCCTCCTATTGAGTAAGCAGTGATAATGATAATGATTTATACTGAAGATGTAGTGTGCTTGAGAGACTTGAGAACACAATAATTATTTAATGTAATTGGTGTGTCGCCTGTGGGAGATGAATTAGCCTATGATGAGTGTTCAGTATCAGTTCTGTTCCATTATAAACAGCAATTAGCTGAGCAACGAGGGAGTATTCTATTCTAGATTAAAGTTCTTAAAAAGAAGTCCTTTAAAGGCTTTTCTGTTTTTTGTTAATCTTCTTGCCAGATCTTTATCAATGTTTAATAGTTTTTCGATCTTTGTCCATGGATCTCTGACATATTTTTTGGTTGATTTGATGAAAAGTAATTTTTTCGTAAGATTGGAGTTCGGTCATCTACATATGTGTGCGTTACATTTTAAATATCGAACATATAAGAAATCCTGGACATCGGTATTTTCGTATTTGAGTGCAAAAGTTTCTTCACCATCACTATCTGTTTTTCTCTTCCAGCCATTTTTTATCATCCTTCTTAGAAGGCCGTACCAGCATGTTTCGAGTTTTTTCAGTTCTTCCTCATTCAGTAATTTTGTGCTTCTGAGCAATAAAGAAGTCTAGATATAATACAGGATTCTAAGATTTTCTTTCTAGTTTTGTGAGAACATTCTTTAGATCGTGAAATTTATCAGTTGCACTGATAATTCTGTTGTCAACAAAAAAGTCTTTTGGGTCGCTGTAAAACATATATATGTCCCAGATATTTAAATTCCTTAATATTCTCAATATCGTTTCCAGAAATGTTCAGTAGACTTCCTTTGTTCAGAGTTCTAGGTCATTAAAAACTTGTGTTTTTGTTTTCTTGAAGCTAATCTGTAGACCATATCTAGAACACGTTGTGTATACAATATCCAAAATATCCTGTAAGTTAGGAAGATCCTTTGAGAAAATTGCAACATCGTCTGCATATAGTAGCCATTTAATCATTTCAGTTCAATTCATGCGCCCAGTGTTACTAACGATATACTGTTAAATTTGTGCAAAAGTTTGTTGACTAGTCACTCCTTTTACCACATCTAGATCTGTCCCTGATAGTATGATAGTATGGGCTCATGTAATGGGGGTGTCAGCACCGAGTGTCATGTTAAAGATAGCTAACCTTTAGTATTGGTCCATTTAATGGTGGTGTCGGCATTGAGTGGTATGTTAAAGATACATTAACCTTTAGTATGGGGTCATGTCATGGGAGTGTTGGCATTGAATGTGATGTGAAAGATGTTTAAACCTTTAGTATGGGTTGCCATTAATTTTACTCCTTTAGTCACTGTCTCTGTCACAACACCAACTACTGCAAAAAATGTTTATCATGAGGATCATGAACAATGGTGCGATAGGTCACAGGCTCAGCTGGTCATTCACTGCTAGTTTTAATGATCAAATCATAATAAACTTGACTTATAAATAAGCTTGAAGATTGACTGCAGCAAACTAATTGAAATTACAAACATGTTTAGAGGTGTACAAAAAATGAGAGAGAAAAAGATTTCCAATCTACATGTACTTCATTTCTCTTCAGCGATCTTGTATCAAGAAGAGTGCAATAATAAAAACATTGCATAATCAGGCATAATTAGTTAATGCAAGTTGTTATTTATGGGTAAAATGAAATACCTTATTGTTATTCCAATCCAGAGTTTGTTGCAGTCACTCTAGTTCATCTTCTATTCAGGTTGTTTTTATGTTGTACATTATTTTATTGATTGTTTCCAAGATAATGAGTAATGAAGACATACCAGCAAACCCTACCTCACTCACTATTCAATACGTTCCCTGTGACTATTGAGAAATAAAAATATAGACGCAAGGGGGGAGGGGTGAAACTACACATATCACACATTACATTCGTTTGAGGCATGCTGCAAATCCTTGGTAGAGGGCAAACAATAATAAATAACGTTTTTCTTTCAATTTCCAAACACTTTTCTCTATAAATTTTGGTCAAAGTAAAATTGCTTCAAAGTTTACAGAAAGGAATTTTGCTTGTTAATGATAATTAATTTGATGATAAATTTTCATGCTTTTTTTTTGTTTGCACTCTACAAATACCCAAGTATAGTTAATTTTCAGATTGAATTAGAGGAAAATTATACTGAGTGTATCTCAGTATGACTGCAATCATGTTATATGGACACTGCGGCAGGGCAGAAAAACAGGTTCTACTTTTGATGTTTATGCGTTAATAAATTTTATATTTCATAAACAGGCTCTTTTGGGGCTGATTAACAAAATACCAAACTTTGGGGAAATTTAAGGAATGTGTATTTGAGATATAACACCCTGAACGTTGGGAGAGATGATATTTTGCTAATACCGTGAAGTAGAATTGCTCAAGGTTAGCAGAATTTTGTGAAAAGTTTCAAGCACAAGAGACACTAATGAAACACTAAGTGTTTTTTAGCATGAATGAGAGATAAAGAAAGAAATTGCGAAAGTCACAGCCTTGTCGTTTTTCTGCTCTGTCGGACACTGCAGAAAAAGAGCAACACTGCTATAAACAAGAATGAAAATAGTTGTTGATTTGAAAGTACTGCATACTTTTACACTGTAGTATGCTGCTCCTTATGAAGGACTTCATTGTATCAAAGCTGATACAATTTCTCCTGAGTCCAATGAATTGTGAAAATTCTGTAGCGTCTTGGCCTACAGCAATAGGATTAGTCCAGCTTTGCTAGCATGCCTCAAACGAATGATCACAAGCTCCACACCAACACAACACACTTACATTGTCTGTTGTCCATCATTGATTTTGAGAGATAAAGTTCAACCCAGTTGTAATTGACCAAAAAGAGAGTGATTTTACTTCAAATTTGTTTTGGCCATTTGGCATTTGTGTTATATTTTTGTCATTCTAATGTGACAGTAACACAAGACTTGCAAAAGCTTTCAAAACATTTGCTGTTATGCTTTGTTTGCCTCTAAGTGACTTCTTGAAGTGAAATCACTCTTCTATGCATTGAACTGCAAAGGACCAAACTGGTTTTTTTGGGGGTGGAGAAAAATCAAAGATACAAAAAGATTTTATAAGAATCAGACACATTACTGCTAAGTTCAAAAACGTCTGACAAAACTACTTAAATAGTAGTAACCTTCAAATTATATGATTACTACTATAATAACTACATTTTTGAAAAATTGAAAGTGAATGGCACTTTGAAAAATAAAATTTTTGTGGTCAATTACAACTGGGTTGAACTTATCATATAGGGACGGGTGGGGATCAACTTCATTGGGGAGGGGTGGGGATAAACGTCAATGGGGAGGGGGTGTATGCTTGAAGGGGGGAGGGGGTGTATGCACTTATTGGAGGGGGAGGGGACAACAATATTTGTTATGGATTTCTTGTATACCTTTGAGCTTTTAAGGCAGATGACAAGGAGGAGCAAGGGACTTAGGAGTTTTTGGTAAGGTTGCAGAATTGGAGTTTGAATTTTTTTCACTTGTGCTTTTTTCAGTCTTGGAAGAAGAATGAAGATGATGACTGACTTGGTAAGTTGTTTTTAGACTTAGAAAAATTTCCCCTTCTTTCTGGAGTTGTAAATTGTCTCATTGTGCATGTTGTGTTTAAAAAATAAAGTTTCACTGTGGACTTAGTGGTTTTCCTGTGTTTTTTAATGAATTCCATCTTTACCCTCTCCACGCCCTTTTTGGACTTGTAAAAAAATACCTCCCCGAGGTCCCACCAGCACCAAGTGTCACTACCCCGGTAGACCAGGACCACGCAGTACTTACTGTCCCGACAAGAGCCATTTTATGAAACCATAACCAGGTGTTTGCTCTGATGGTGAACACTGTCGATAAGGATATCAGACTCTGAACTCCCTACAGACTCATCAGAGTACCTTGATGGTAAGCCAGCCTTTGTACTGTGAAGATCAGTGCAAGTAAGAGACTTATAAGATAACCATACCTCACTACCCATAGGTTTTACTGTACAGCAGTGACGTATATCTTAGAAGGATGTGATCAATAGACTTAAGGCGGTATTCAGACTTCCATGAAGTGTATGCGATTATCAACCCTGGTTTGCGAAAACTAAAATGAAGTTTCTAGGCTACTAACTTGTGAAAAATGAGCTGGTCTATCCCGAAAAGGAAACTACCACCATGTAATTTAATATGAAAAGCTAACCTAGGCTCTGTACCCTTCAACAATTAATTTATGTTTCCCTAGAGGACTAAGGTCTATAATGTATTCACAATCTGCTAAGGGACTGGGTCTATAATTTATTCAATTAAGTATTAATATATTCAGAATCTGCTAAGGGACTGGGTCTATAATTTATTCAATTAAGTATTAATACATTCAGAGTCTGCTAAGGGACTGGGTCTATAATTTATTTAATTAAGTATTAATACATTCAGAGTCTGCTAAGGGACTGGGTCTATAATTTATGCCATTAAGTTTTAATGTATTCAGAGTCTGCTAGGGGGCTGAGCCTATTTTTCTTTATTTATCTCAAGGGAAAAGGGATTATCATGTTGCTATATCATAATGACATCACATCACATTTTTTTATGGCAAAACCAGAATTCCGAATTAAGCTCAAAAAAATCTTGAATGTGCAATCTTTCTCTTCCTAATGTAAAACCAGAGTTTGCAGGGTTCATGGGCCTATATTCATGCAAAGCCGTCATGCTTATTCTCAGGTCATTATAAACCTTTAACGCAAAAAAATGTATTTTTGAGAACTTGAATGTGAGGAATCGTTCCATTCAACATGCCTGCTGTGTGAGTAAGGCTTACTGCATGGTGATGTCATTACAAAATAGAACAAGTTTGAAGGTTACTTTATGAAAATCAGTGCTGAAGGAGTTGTTTGTAGAAAACTTTAGTTTAGAAATAACTAGAGTGGATTTGGTATTTGGAGCCCAATGCATGATTTAGTTGTACAATCACATTTTGTTTGGACCAAGACATGAACAGATCAGCAACATCAACATATGTGAGTAACCGTTACTCCAGCTGCAGGGCCGTAACTAGGGGGGAGCACAGGGTGCATGTGCACCCCCCATAAAAGCTTAAGGTCCGCTCATCCTTATCCTTTTTTTTTTTTTTGGTTCTGCTTTCTTTGGGTTACCTTTTTTTTCTTGGTTCTGCTTTGTTAAAAGAAACTGATCAATGGCCCGATTTTATTCGATGTGCACCCTCCCTGTAAAAGTTCTGGTTACGGCCCTGTGCTGATAACAAATCCACTCTATCAACTTTACATCAAAATTTATTTTATTTAATGATGAGGGAGGATAGGTAAAGCCTTGGTCTAATTCTTAGTCTTAGTCAAGTTTATTATAAGGATTTTAGTCTTATCTTATTTCCTAAGATGAGTTTTTTCACCAGCAAAAAACTTCTAAGCAGAAGTAAATAAGCCATAATGAATGACAAAGTAATATTCAAATGTTTCTTCGTAATTTTGAATTGAATCGTGAGCAACTACATGTATGATAATTGACTTTGCCAAATTAAAAGTATATATAAGCATAATATATACCATAGTTGTTGATTTTGGATCAAACGAGAATCTTTGGATTTATACAGCTTTTGCATATAATACAAGTGCTTTGAACATAATCATTCATGGTAAAACAACTCTTGGTTCTACTTGTATTAATAGTTTTATTCCATTCAATTCGTAATATTGTTTCTTGAATGTGAGGTATGGTGTTTCAATGCCATTCTCTGATGGCTCACGTTGTCTTCTATTCATTGATTTTTCATTTCACATTGGCCTTGATTGTAATCATTGATTTGTTTGCACTTTTGGCGTATTATACTCCATGATTCTGCACAGCTGAATTGATTCTAAACTTTAGTCAATCAGTAATATACTAAATTGGTAAATATTGTAATATAATGATCCATTTTCAAACAGATTATGCCAAAAATAATTGTGGGAAATTTAATTCAAAAGTCTGAAAATTTTGCATGACAAAATAATGTCATAAGCTTCAAATCACTAGAAGCTTTGATTATATCAAATCCTGTCAAATCATACATTTACTGTAGTTGCTCTGTGTCAATATATATTTTTTGACTTCGTCATTTAACTTACAAAACTTTTTGAATAGTTTGCAATTGAGTTGTTCTCATAAATACAGTATTATTTGCCAATAATATTTTTAATTGTTCAAAGAAATTATCAAGACCTCAGTTTCATGTAATAAATTAGTGAGATATATTTGCTTTTATAATATTTCAATAGTTATTTTCTTCATTTGATGGTCACTGTGACTTTTGAGTAATAAAAGGTTTCCACATTTTTAATTTATTTTCTTGGTTCTGCTGCATGAGCAACAAAATGGCAGCTTTTTTAGAATTGATACCATAATTTTCATATTTTCCCCCTTTTGGTTCAGCATTTTGGGGGCTCAAATAAAATGGCAGCTTATTAGATTTGGGGCCTTGCCCTTCGGAAATTCCTGGCTAAGTCCACTTTGCTGAATTCATTATATGACTCTTTTCATTTGTTTTTCTTTTAGTTTATATACTTTTTTGTTTTTGATAAGAGTTTTTTTATTGTTATTTTTTAATATGAAACTGAGGTCTTTTTTTGCTGGTGAAAAAACTAATTAAATTACAATCCTATGATAGAACCTTGTATATCAGTCTAGCCGAACATCATTGAACTCAAGATTAGGTCACCTAGAAATGATTCAGCTTCTAGTCTTCCCAGGTTGATAATCTACTTGTATGAAAGTCTGAATGGTGCCTTGTGCAAGTCTATTGAGCACACCGCCCCTAAAGTTATCACTGTTGTACACACCCATGAATAGTGAGATATGATTATCTCTGCTCTTACTCACACTAACCTGCACAGTGTACTGGCATCCATACCATCAGCGTACTCCCATGAAATCTGCAGAGAGCCATTACCTGGTATCCTTACCTACAACCTTCACCGCCAGAGCAATCATCTGATCATAGCCTCAAGGTTAGACTCTGCCAAGAGCAGCAATGTTGTACCGCCTTTTGTGGTTTCCTGGCTTGGTGGGGCAGCTTCTGTTTGGTGCTGGTAGGACCTCGTGGGAGGTATCAAGTGTATTTCATTTTCCTGGTACAAATTGATAAATGATAATAATATTAGATAGAGGAGAGTGTTTCTAACTAGTGAAGGGTTCCCAGTAGATTTTGAAAGAAAAATATTTATTAAAACTAGCAGCCAATCTTAATTTGTTTCAAGTTGTGAAAATGAAAACTGCATGAGCAAAACAAATTTGTTTGGTTTTTACTGAGAACCCTTGACTAGTGAAAAATATTTTGATTAAGATAACAGTGCTTGACATTCACTTTTGCAGATACAAGGCAATGGGCTAGTAAGTCTATAAATCTAGTAGTTCAGCAGAGTAATCTATGAGCTCAGAATATATTTCCTGGACAAAGGAATACTTTCCCTTCATAACCTTCCAAAAACCCACTAGCCTATGGTCAGGACTAGAATGTCCTTATTTTCACTAGCCCACAGCAAAGAGTTACTAGTCCCAGACTAGTGGACTAGTATTGGTGTCAAGCACTGGATAATTAATTGATTTGGAGTTAGTATCTAAAATGTTTTGGTGAAACACTCTCCTATATCTAATATCTGAGGCTAGAGGACTGGTTGTCAAAAGTTTTTTTCCATATTCACTAATCAATTAATTTTGCAAGGTCTTTTATGACTACATTTTCAGATTGAATAAATTCTAATTCATCTTTATCTGATAAAGTCTTGCAAGGAACTGAAACACCTTCTTGGTGATTTTTTTGTGAATACTGAAATTATGCTTGTAGTCTTTAAAATACAAAATAAACTTTTAAAAATAGATATTTTAAATCTTACTGTCATTGCAGTGTGAGAAAATTCTTTGAATCAAGATGATTTGTAAACAATGAAAAGAATATTCCTACGGTGTACAAAAGTATCTGTGAAATAAACTTATCTGCAGGGTTCAAAATAGCAGGCAACATGCAATCCCAATTTTCTGATTGCAGTTATTAATAAGAAAAAAATTCACATAGGATTTTGAGAATAAAATGGTGAAAGAAATTTTACAGTCACAATTCACTTGTCCTGCACAAACATTTGTGTTATTTTGAGCCCTGCATGTTACCAGTCCTCTAGCCAAAAACATAATTTTTACTACTTAATTTTTTCTTTGAAATCTTAAAGCTCTTTTTTTACCCCTAGGCCTAGGTAAAGCTCTGAAATGCTTTCAGATCCAGCTTCAAAATTTTTTGTAGTTTTAGAAAACTCTCTCACAAAATGTTTCTTTTAAATGCACGTCTTTTTGTTGTCTTTTCTTTGACATTTCTGTCTATACAAGATATACTTTTCTCCTAGGCCTAGAGGTAGTAACTTTTCATTTTTCCCCCTTTTTTAATTTCTGAAAAATGCTAGACTAATTTTTTTTTGGTTAGAAATTTCTGGATCATTCTAGATTTCAATCTCTAAACCATGTTATTCGTGTTAATATCCTTGGTGGATGATTCCTGTCATCAGTACTGATTGACTTGATCTTGATGGTGCTGTGTCATCTCATAAAGTCTTTACAGCACAACAGCTTGGTATAACTGAATATGACAGACTTGGTGTAGCTAGAAAGAAAAACAGAATGTAACTGTCAATATCTGTAACCCTTTTGATTGACACGCATGAGATAGGAGCAAATGGCAAAGTTAGATGTTTGAAAACAGGAGTAAGCATGCTGCAGTTATGTGACCTTGGATCGATATCTTTGTCGTATGTGAGTAGAGTTTGCTCATTGTATTTCTCCTGTGCTTCAAGGGTTTTTCTCTGGATGCTCCACTTTTCCTCTCTCCACAAAATCAACTTCTAAATTCCAATTGGAATTCAGTTGATAAAGAACCACTCTTTACAACTGCCACTGTTAAATCCCATTTATTTTTTATTACTTATTGAATGCTAGTCTTACACCAAGACTTTGATTGTCTTTTTGATCACCCTTGGATTAACCCTAATGAAAATTCCAATTGCTGGGATAAGTTGCAAACAATGAATCAAGTTGAGCATCAGATACAAGATACACATATTCCATCATGTATGGACCCCTTGCACTGAGTCCCAAGATGAATAATTGTTCTGGGGAACAAAACAAATGGATTTTTTTTGCATAAGCAAAGGCGGCCTATTGTATTGTCCCCCAGAACAATTCCTCTAGGAAATCAAGGGGTCTATTGCTATGTATGCAAAGTACCTTAATATTAACATGTAGTTCAAGTAGCTAAACTTACTTACTTGTCTGTCATTTATCTGCTGGCTAGAACTTGACAGCATCATCACTATGACAACATAATGCTTGGCTGAGAGGCTGACAAACTGTTGAAAAAAGTCAAAGAGATCTGGTGAGTGTTGACTACAGTAAGCTAAGTTTAGATTGATATCAGGTAAAACGGGCCCCTAGTAGGCCGACGTGCAGTCAGAGATCATACACAAGACTGGCCTTTATGAAGCTCTAAGTGTTTATATAACTTATATGTAGTTTTATCTGTGATAAAGTAATCTTCATTAGTATTCTTTATGTATAAAGATTGATGTCTCATTATATAAAAATCCCTTGAATACTAATGAAGAGGACTTTATTGAGTAATTTGTATGGTCACTAAAACACTGTCACAGCTTGTTTACAAGGGGACAGCATGATAAACAATGATAAGAATATACCTCCTCAGCTCAGGCATAATGTTTTCCCAATTCATTTAGTTTAAAACAATGATTGTTTATCGATTGTACACGAGAAGATACATGAATCAAGGGAATTACACATGGTCTGAAATGATGGGAAAACATGCCTGAGTCAATGAGGTTAATTGGGACTCCTTTTACTCTGCAGCTGAATTGATAGCTCTGATACTTCTGGTTTCCAAATATTTTATAAACCAGTGATTATTCCATAACATATCCAGTATTTGGTGGCTATTTATTGTTGTTTTGATTCAAAAAAATACAATTTTTCCCACTTTTCTTTGTGCTGTTGCTTTTCTGTCCCCCTCCCTCTACCATGGTTCTTAGTATTGAAACAAGATTGTTTGCATTTGACGTCATAATAAAATAGAGCAACAAAATACGAGAGTTTGAATCATTCCTTAAAACAATACTTTGCTTGGAAACTGTAGTTGGTATTGTAAGAGAGGTGCTATGTATTGGTAAACTTACTTGTTTATCATGTTTGCAGACTGTCCAGGCCTTGACAACATCATCACTATGACAACATGATGCTTGGCTGAAGATGTTGACAACCTGGTGAAAAAAGGCAAAGATATTGATTTTAGTTCATGCGGCATTCCCTTGAGTATTATTTCTTTGTGTAATGGCTGTGCATGTGTTGTTTTTACTTTGCAAATAAGGTAAAGGTCTACTCAATAATAAAATATAGGTGAAATTCATGCTCATTTTCTTTTACTAACATCTGTTCTTACAGTTTGACTACTATAACCAGGGCCACCTAGACAGCGAGAACCAATCATATTGTAGAATGAAAACAATACAATCCAACATCAGGATCAAATTACGATTCTCATGCTGTCTAGGTTTCTAATTGGCTCCACTACCCAAAGTTGCAATGCATTGTTTTCATTCTACATTTTAATTTGTTTTCTTGTCTAACTGTTCAAGTGGTCCCAGTTACAGTAGTTGCACTTTAATGAATACAAAAACAAACAAAAACCTGGAATGGATGCATTTATATATTCTATAACATAGCTAATAGTTTAACTTACTTGTCTGTCATACATCTGCTGGCAATAGCTTGATGCAATGTAGTATCATCACAATCTAATGATGACACATATCAATACTTGTCATCAAGCTGTTGAAAAAGTGAAAGAGATCTGTGTTTAGAAACCTGAATCATAGATATTTGTTGAAATGATTATATTACTAGCAGATACTAGTTAAGGCTACATCGTATAAATGTTCTATAATGCGGACACAATCCATGTCAATCTTTCAGTCCTGTCAGTATACAGTACTGGTTAGCAGTAGACCATGTTGTACAGTGGGAACCCTGTGGTTGTCTGACATCTACCATGTTGATTTTGAGAAATAATAGCCCATAGAGTGCCTCAACAAAGCATTGTATAACTAACTTATGTATGAATTTGTTCTCCAGAGTAATATACATACCTGATGATTAGTAATAAACTGCTGCTTGGGATATGAACAACATTTTTGTAGTAACAAGGTGAGTCCATATTGTTATGGTCACAGGGTCATCAAGTTGATATTCAGGTCAACACCCATACAGCAACAAGGGAAGTCCATATTGTTATGAAGGTCACAGGGTCATCAGGTTGATATTCAGGTCAACATCCATACAGCAACAGTGAGAGTCCATATTGTTATGAAGGTCACAGGGTCATCAACAGATTGATTTGCAGTTCATTACTCATAGACAACATTGTATCAAGTGTTTTTGCTTCTTGTTTTAGTGCATTATACCCATCATTACCAGATTAATACTGAAGTATTCCATTATATATTGCTTAGAGTCAAGATGCAGTATGGTAATGAGGTTCAGATGTCAGGTTTCCATCTTGTTACAGATCACTGGACAGCCTTATGGAGTATTTCACGTGTAAGTTATACTTTTAAGACTGCAATACAAAGAAAGATAAATCATTAGGACATTAATATTTAGGATTTTCATGGTTCTAACGAGGGAGGGGAGGTTTTAAAATTTCACGAACCAAGTTTCGTGTAACGATGATGACAAAAGTTTCAAAATATGGAAAAAATGAAAATATACTCAAATTAAGCTTACAAACTGTTTGGAAACTTTCTAAAATTACATATTTGTGGCAAATTTAATTGTATTTTGCAAGAAAAAGTGAAATTCTTAGAGTTCAAAGCCAACACGTGTCATGGCGGTCAACCGAACTTTCGAAATCTACAAACTGGTTAAAAATACGGAAAAACGCCAGAATAACGCAGAAAAACACAATAATTCTTACCTTTCATAGTTCTCGTGCCCTTATCTATCTGTTAGATGGAGCACGAGCTAATAAAATTTTTTTGTTCTTGTAAAAACTTCTCTTTATATTTCCACAGATTGACACACGTCGAACCACGAAGGGAGCAAGTTTGAAATGAATCCAAAGTCACTCAAGGGCCTAGAACTAGCATTTTACACAGGGATCCCACAAAAATCTTGATTTTTTTGGTGAAAGTGCGACGGTTTTCGAGCAATATTTTTTGCCTAAAACATGAAAAATGACCAGAAAAGGCTATATTCGTACCCTACGGAGAATAAAAACCCAAAAAAACGCTTATTTTAGGCAAAAAACACCATTATGTTAATTAGTCACGTGACCAGTCACGTGACCCTTAATTTTCTGTTTTTTAAGGCGTGAAAAAATAAAATCGTGGGTTTGAAATAATCCTTTCATTTGAATTCATTAGATCACGCAGTTGATAATAAAAGAACATCGAACCTTTATTGTGTGACATTTATTGCCTGACCCATAAAAATAAAAAATAAAAGAAATAAAACAACAGCTGAAAAATATCCTTTCATGTCTAGACTCCACCCGACCAAAAATAAAATACACCCAGAGACAAAGAGGAACAAACTAAGATTTCAAGACGCATAAAGCGCCAATATTTTTTTATTACACTTCAAGTTATTTAAAAACTTTATTAACTCATGCGGCTTCGCCACTTCGCGCGCCTGATTTCAGTTTAAGCTACTTTCACACGTTGAAACTTTTAGCTTAAACTTGCTCACACTAGCTATACTCGTGCCGGCAAACGAAACTTCGCGAAGAAGTTTTAGAACGAGATTGTGTCGTGATTCATCCCCGTGAATCTTGTCTCGCAACGACTTTGAAAACAAGTTTTAGCAAAAAGTTTTAGGCGCATAACAGGAGCTTTATTTCTTGAAGCAAAACAGAACAGAGGAACCGTTTGATACTAGTAAATTATGCGCATTAATTTTTTTCTCCTTTATTTCAGTTTGAATAAGTGTTTTCAAGCGTAGAATAAAACATTTACCTGAGGGAATAACACGTGCTTACACAACGACCAATGTAATCAAATACATGACGTCATATTTGCGTGAATACAGTAGAAACCCGTGGACGGTTTGTTTCTTTTTTGGAGAAAAAAGGGTCCGTGTGTTTTAGTCACGTCATTCCCTCAATCATCATTATTTTCTTTCATAGAATCAGTATTCTTTCTCACGACAAGAAAAGAAGCAAGCCTCAAAGAATCTAGCACTTTATAAATCAATGCCTTCATTGTTCATTTGTCAATCCTTTGAGTATTACTTCTTTGTTTCTTGGTGACGGTCAGGGTGTTAATGGTATTGATTGCTCACGATTATCCTGAAAACGACCAGAACAGTAAAATACAAAAGAAGTCACAGCCTTCATCATATCGGAATTCGTGACATTTCTTTTATTTTGTCCTGTAAGACTCGCAGTCAAGAGGCTCGAGGCTCTAATCACGCTGTGAGCATGGGTGTGTGATTTGGGGGGAGGGGGTGGGGTATAGTGACGACTGAGATTTTGTATTTTTTTTAAATAGTTTAATGAAATTCACTTGACTTTGAATCTTTTACAGTCGTTGTATATACAAAATTTAATCTCTTTTATTCTCCTATCACTCTATTTACCTTTTATCTATAACCCTCATAGTTTTGTCAATCTGCTCTGCTCTGCTCTGCTCTGCTCTGCTCTGCTCTGCTCTGCTCTGCTCTGCTCTGCTCTGCTCTGCTCTGCTCTGCTCTGCTCTGCTCTGCTCTGCTCTGCTCTGCTCTGCTCTGCTCTGCTCTGCTCTGCTCTGCTCTGCTCTGCTCTGCTCTGCTCTGCTCTGCACTGCTCTGCTCTGCTCTGCTCTTTTTTCTTCTTTCCTTTTCTTTCTTTTCATTTATGTTATTTTCCTTTTTAGCTTTTTTCTTATTTTTCTATTCTTATTTTTTCTTTTTTTTCATTATAAAAACTAAGCGCCTCTTGTGTCCATTTTTTGTTGTTTGTCTCCTTTCTCTCTCTAATTACAATTTTCTTCTTGTCTTGATTTCTGTTGTCCTTTATTCCGTCGTTCTTCATGCCCATCAGCTGCTGAGAGTGATTAACAGAGCAACATAAACCTATTTATTTTTGTCGTGATTCACATGATTAATATATTTCATAACCAAAACAGAACAGGGAACAAGGAACAACGCATAGGAAACAGAAATATCGAGGACCTTCCATAAAAGAAAGCGGTAGAGCATAGGAAGGGGGGTTTTAACACTGTTCATGTGCTGCCTCTTACAGTACCTTTCATTAGCAACGTCGATATCCCTACACAATATGGTCCATCTTCTGTGCTTCAAGTGATTATCAAACATGGATTCATAACAATCAACTCCTTCATTCAAGTATCTGGCCGTGATGTACATATCATTAAAAACTTCATAGTAGAAGATAAGAAATATTTATCTAATTTTTCATATATCCAATCCCATAAACTCACAAACAATCCAACAAAATTGGATGGGATTGGATGACACCCACCATCCATCCATCCATCCAATCCAATTCAATCATTTTAGTCCATTCTTCCTCCACCCATCATCCAATCCAATCCCATTAAATCACATTAGTCCATTCATACTCCACCCAACATCCATCCAATCCAATTAAATCACATTAGTCCATTCCTACTCCACCCATCATCCAATACAATCCAATTAAATCACATTAGTCCATTCATACTCCACCCATCATCCAATCCAATCCAATTAAATCACATTAGTCCATTCATACTCCTACCATCATCCAATCCAATCCAATTAAATCACATTAGTCCATTCCTACTCCACCCATCATCCAATACAATCCAATTAAATCACATTAGTCCATTCTTATTCCACCCATCAAGTAGTCCATTCTTACTCCACCCATCATCCAATACAATCCAATTAAATCACATTAGTCCATTCATACTCCTACCATCATCCAATCCAATCCAATTAAATATCATTAGTCCATTCATACTCCACCCATCATCCAATCCAATCATATTAAATCACATTAGTCCATTCTTACTCCACCCATCATCCATCCAATCCAATTACATCACATTAGTCCATTCTTACTCCACCCATCATCCATCCATCCAATCCAATTATATCACATTAGTCCATTCTTACTTCAACCATCATCCATCCAATCCAATTAAATCACATAAGTATATTCTTACTCCACCTATTATCCAATTCAATCCAATTAAATCACATTAGCCTATTCTAACTCCACCCATCATCCAATCCAATCCAATAAAATAAAGTTAGGCCATTCTTACTCCACTCACCATCAATCCAATCCTATTAAATCACATTAGAAAACTCATTCATAATTCATGAAGGAAACACAATAGAAATCATGACCATGAAGGTGATTTTAAATCGGATAAAGATTCGTCTTCATTTGCATAAACTTTAACTTGGATTTTCTCTATCAAACTTGGTTCATTTCGTAAAAAAATCGGTACACAATGAGAACAAACATCATAAGTTTTCTAAGCCGTTTAATAATCTCGCAGATCGTGTTTTATCGGATCTAAAGCCACTCGGCTGCGCCTCGTGTTTTATACCCGATAAAATACTCCTGCTCGTTTATTAAACATTACTTAGTCCATTCTTACTCAACCCATCATCCAATCCAATCCAATTAAATAAAATTAGTCCATTCTTACTCCACCCATCATCCAATCCAATCCAATCCAATTAAATCACATTAGTCCATTCAAACTCCACCCACCATCAATCCAATCCTATTAAATCACATTAGTCCATTCTTACTCCACCCATCATCCAATCCAATCCAATTAAATCACATTAGTCCATTCATACTCCACCCATCATCCAATCCAATCATATTAAATTACATTAGTCCATTCTTACTCCACCCATCATCCAATTCAATCATATTAAATCACATTACTCCATTCAAACTCCAGCCACCATCCATCCAATCCAATTAAACCATATTAGTCCATTCTTACTCCACCCATCATCCAATCCAATCCAATTAAATCAAATTAGCATATTCTTACTCCACCCATCATCCAATCCAATTCAATTAAATCACATTAGTCCATTCCTACTCAACCAATCATCCATCCATCCAATTAAATCACATTAGTCCATTCTTACTCCAACCATCATCCAATCCAATCCAATTAAATAAAGATAGTCCATTCTTACTCCACCCATCATCCAATCCAATCCAATTAAATCACATTAGTTCATTCTTACTCCACCAATCATCCATCCATCCAATTAAATCACATTAGTCCATTCTTACTCCACCCATCATCCAATCCAATCCAATTAAATCACATTAGTCCATTCTTACTCCACCAATCATCCATCCAATCCAATTAAATCACATTAGTCCATTCCTACTCCACCCATCATCCAATACAATCCAATTAAATCACATTAGTCCATTCTTATTCCACCCATCAAGTAGTCCATTCTTACTCCACCCATCATCCAATCCAATCCAATTAAATCACATTAGTCCATTCATACTCCTACCATCATCCAATCCAATCCAATTAAATCACATTAGTCCATTCATACTCCACCCATCATCCAATCCAATCATATTAAATCACATTAGTCCATTCTTACTCCACCCATCATCCATCCAATCCAATTACATCACATTAGTCCATTCTTACTCCACCCATCATCCATCCATCCAATCCAATTATATCACATTAGTCCATTCTTACTTCAACCATCATCCATCCAATCCAATTAAATCACCTAAGTATATTCTTACTCCACCTATTATCCAATTCAATCCAATTAAATCACATTAGCCTATTCTAACTCCACCCATCATCCAATCCAATCCAATAAAATAAAGTTAGGCCATTCTTACTCCACTCACCATCAATCCAATCCTATTAAATCACATTAGAAAACTCATTCATAATTCATGAAGGAAACACAATAGAAATCATGACCATGAAGGTGATTTTAAATCGGATAAAGATTCGTCTTCATTTGCATAAACTTTAACTTGGATTTTCTCTATCAAACTTGGTTCATTTCGTAAAAAAATCGGTACACAATGAGAACAAACATCATAAGTTTTCTAAGCCGTTTAATAATCTCGCAGATCGTGTTTTATCGGATCTAAAGCCACTCGGCTGCGCCTCGTGTTTTATACCCGATAAAATACTCCTGCTCGTTTATTAAACATTACTTAGTCCATTCTTACTCAACCCATCATCCAATCCAATCCAATTAAATAAAATTAGTCCATTCTTACTCCACCCATCATCCAATCCAATCCAATCCAATTAAATCACATTAGTCCATTCAAACTCCACCCACCATCAATCCAATCCTATTAAATCACATTAGTCCATTCTTACTCCACCCATCATCCAATCCAATCCAATTAAATCACATTAGTCCATTCATACTCCACCCATCATCCAATCCAATCATATTAAATTACATTAGTCCATTCTTACTCCACCCATCATCCAATTCAATCATATTAAATCACATTACTCCATTCAAACTCCAGCCACCATCCATCCAATCCAATTAAACCATATTAGTCCATTCTTACTCCACCCATCATCCAATCCAATCCAATTAAATCAAATTAGCATATTCTTACTCCACCCATCATCCAATCCAATTCAATTAAATCACATTAGTCCATTCCTACTCAACCAATCATCCATCCATCCAATTAAATCACATTAGTCCATTCTTACTCCAACCATCATCCAATCCAATCCAATTAAATAAAGATAGTCCATTCTTACTCCACCCATCATCCAATCCAATCCAATTAAATCACATTAGTTCATTCTTACTCCACCAATCATCCATCCATCCAATTAAATCACATTAGTCCATTCTTACTCCACCCATCATCCAATCCAATCCAATTAAATCACATTAGTCCATTCTTACTCCACCAATCATCCATCCAATCCAATTAAATCACATTAGTCCATTCTTACTCCACCCATCATCCAATACAATCCAATTAAATCACATTAGTCCATTCTTATTCCACCCATCAAGTAGTCCATTCTTACTCCACCCATCATCCAATCCAATCCAATTAAATCACATTAGTCCATTCATACTCCTACCATCATCCAATCCAATCCAATTAAATCACATTAGTCCATTCATACTCCACCCATCATCCAATCCAATCATATTAAATCACATTAGTCCATTCTTACTCCACCCATCATCCATCCAATCCAATTACATCACATTAGTCCATTCTTACTCCACCCATCATCCATCCATCCAATCCAATTATATCACATTAGTCCATTCTTACTTCAACCATCATCCATCCAATCCAATTAAATCACATTAGCATATTCTTACTCCACCTATTATCCAATTCAATCCAATTAAATCACATTAGCCTATTCTAACTCCACCCATCATCCAATCCAATCCAATTAAATAAAATTTGTCCATTCTTACTCCACCCATTATCCAATCCAATCCAATTAAATCACATTAGAAAACTCATTCATAATTTATGAAGGAAACACAATAGAAATCATGACCATGAAGGTGATTTTAAATCGGATAAAGATTCGTCTTCATTTGCATAAACTTTAACTTGGATTTTCTCTATCAAACTTGGTTCATTTCGTAAAAAAATCGGTACACAATGAGAACAAACATCATAAGTTTTCTAAGCCGTTCAATAATCTCGCAGATCGTGTTTTATCGGCTCTAAAACCACTAGGCTGCGCCTCGTGTTTTATACCCGATAAAACACTCCTGCTCATTTATTAAACATTACTTAGAAAACTCGTTAATAATTCATGAAGAAAACACAATAGAAATCATGACCATGAAGGTGATTTCATATCGGATAAAGATTCCTCTTCATTTGCATAAACTTTAACTTGGATTTTCTCTATCAAACTTGGTTCATTTCGTAAAAAAATCGGTACACAATGAGAACAAACATCATAAGTTTTCTAAGCCGTTCAATAATCTCGCAGATCGTGTTTTATTGGGTCTAAAACCACTTGGCTGCGCCTCGTGTTTTATACCCGATAAAACACTCCTGCTCGTTTATTAAACATTACTTAGTCCATTCTTACTCAACCCATCATCTAATCCAATCCAAGTAAATAAAATTAGTCCATTCATACTCCACCCATCCTCTATCCAATCATATTAAATCACATTAGTCCATTCTTACTCCGATCATCATCCATCCAATCCAATTAAATCCTATTAGTCCATTCTTACTCCACCCATCATCCATCCAATCATATTAAATCACATTAGTCCATTCTTACTTCAACCATCATCCATCCAATCCAATTAAATCACATTAGTCCATTCTTACCCCACCTATTATCCAATCCAATCCAATTAAATCACATTAGCCTATTCTAACTCCACCCATCATCCAATCCAATCCAATAAAATAAAATTAGGCCATTCTTACCCCACCCACCATCAATCTAATCCTATTAAATCACATTAGTCCATTCTTACTCCAACCATCATCCATCCAATCCAATTAAATCCCATTAGTCCATTCTTACCCCACCCATTATCCAATCCAATCCAATTAAGTCACATTGGTGCAGTCATACTCCAACCATCATCCAATCCAATCCAATAAAATAAGATTAGTCCATTCTTACTCCACCCACCATCCAATCTAATCCAATTAAATCACATTAGTCCATTCTTACTCCAGCCATCATCCATCTAAGCTATTTAAATCACATTACTCCATTCAAACTCCAGCCACCATCCATCCAATCCAATTAAACCATATTAGTCCATTCTTACTCCACCCATCATCCAATCCAATCCAATCCAATTAAATCACATTAGTCCATTCTTACTCCACCCATCAATTAGTCCATTCTTACTCCACCCATCATCCAATCCAATCCAATCCAATTAAATCACATTAGTCCATTCTTACTCCACCAATCATCCAATGCAATCCAATTAAATCACATCAGTCCATTGTTACTCCACCCATCATCCAATCCAATCCAATTAAATCACATAAGTAAAATACTTGCCAGATTGTTGTTCTGTTGTCGAGGTGAAACAATGACCACTCCTTGTCACAGTCCTCTATTTTAGTGATTCACTTGTACCTTTGCTTTATCCAAATGGAAGTCCAAATACTGAAAGAACAGAACATGATCCAAGTTAGGGCAATAATATTAAATTCATTTAGTAAACTTATGGCTGTTAAACAGCTCCTCCCTCCCCCCTCCTCCCCTCAAGTGGTGAAGGGATTGATGGCAAACCTGACAAGGCAGGTTTATGCATATTGGCCGGAGAAGAAAAGTTCCATACTGTATATTTGCAAAATTTAAAATTTTTGCTTTATGTTGGGATAGCATGAAAGCTGTGTGACTGAATGATTTGCTCCATGCATAGATCGTACTGATGGACAACTGCACGTACACACATCTCTGTTGTTACACCACTACCTATCAACTCCAGGCCCGTAGCCAAGGGGGTTCTGTGGGTTCGGACAAACCCCCCCCACACACGGAAAAGGTCCGGTGTCCACATGGTATTTGAATTAATATACTTTCAAATCATTAATTTGCTAATCAAAAATTTAAAAAGTTTTCCTCTTCTCTCTCTTTTTTTTTTTTTTTTTTTGGATTCGCGGATTGCCTGCCATGCAATGAGGTCATTCATGAGGTCCCCGACATGAAGAAAACGAACCGCCCCGATTCGAAGGCTGCCTACGGGCCTGAACTCCCCCTGGAACTGCATGATATCAGTGAACCTACCATCTCATTGCATTACACTAATAAATTAACCATTAGATTTTGTAATGTATTGTCCTGTTTCCCTTAAAAGTAACATCATGTAGTTAAAGTAATTTTGTCCTCTATTAGATACTCTGTGCAAGTTCCAATACTAGTCCTTATCACAGTTCCCTGCCCTATCTTGAAAGGTAGCCATGCCTTTACATCAAAGCTAGATGAACAGTTAGCTTGCAATGATAAAGGCATGTGAATAATTGTCCAATGTTTTCAAAAGGTCTCTATCGTTGCAAGCTAACCGTTCATCTAGCTTATGCAAAGGCATGGATACCTTTCAAGATGACACAGGGAACTGTGAAAG
The DNA here is from genome assembly GCF_029948245.1 of Actinia tenebrosa. Classification (NCBI taxonomy): domain Eukaryota; kingdom Metazoa; phylum Cnidaria; class Anthozoa; order Actiniaria; family Actiniidae; genus Actinia; species Actinia tenebrosa. The sequence goes on from NW_028292573.1 coordinate 6,841,437, forward strand.
GAAGTATTAAAAATATTCATCTCTATCATCAAACATGGATAGACCGATCATATCTACTTACTATTTCACAGGTTATAAAAGTAAAACAAAACAAAGTAAAAAAAAAAATTTTTTTTGAAAATAAAAAACTAATTCCATCCTTTTTCAATGTGTTTGAAATATTAAATATTAAAGAGAGATTGAAGAGACCATCAATTCCATGAAGAATTAAAATATAGAATGTCAGACAGTATAAAGAATGAGCAATAAATGGTAGAATGTCAGACAATAAGAATGAGAATTAAATGGTAGAATGTCAGACAATAAGAATGAGAATTAAATGGTAGAATGTCAAACAATAAGAATGAGAATTAAATGCTAGAATATCAGACAATAAGAATGAGATTTAAATGGTAGAATGTCAGACAATATGAATGAGAATTAAATGCTAGAATATCAGACAATAAGAATGAGAATTAAATGGGAGAATGTCAAACAATAAGAATGAGAATTAAATAGTAGAATGTCAGACAATAAGAATGAGAATTAAATGGTAGAATGTCAGACAGGAAAAATTAGAATTAAATGGTAGAATGTCGGACAATAAAAATGATAAATACTTGGTAAAATGTGAGACAGTAATAATGAGAATTAAATGGTAGAATGTCAGACAAGAATAAGAATTAAATGGTAGAATGTCAGACAAGAATAAGAATTAAATGGGAGAATGTCAGACAATAAGAATGACAATGAAATGGTTGAATGTCAGACAATAAGAATGACAATTAATTGCGAGAATGTCAGACAAGAATGAGAATTAAATGGTAGAATGTCAGACAATAAGAATGACAATTAAATAGCAGAATGTCGGACAATAAGAATGAGAATTAAATGGGAGAATGTCAGACAATAAGAATGAGAATTAAATGGGAGAATGTCAGACAATAAGAATGACAATTAAATGGGAGAATGTCAAACAATAAGAATGGGAATTAAATGGTAGAATGTCAGACAATAAGAATGAGAATTAAATGGTAGAATGTCAGACAATAAGAATTAGAATTAAATGGGAGAATGTCAGACAATAAGAATGAGAATTAAATGGTAGAATGTCGTACAATAAAAATGATAAATACTTGGTAAAATGTGAGACAGTAAGAATGAGAATTAAATTGTAGAATGTCAGACAAGAATGAGAATTAAATGGTAGAATGTTAGACAATAAGAATGAGAATTAAATGGTAGAATGTCCGACAATAAGAATGAGAATTAAATGGTAGAATGTCAGACAATAAGAATGACAATTAAATAGTACAATGTCAGACAGTCAGAATGAGAATTAAATGGTAGAATGTCAGACAATAAGAATGAGAATTAAATGGTAGAATGTCAGACAGGAAAAATTAGAATTAAATGGTAGAATGTCGGACAATAAAAATGATAAATACTTGGTAAAATGTGAGACAGTAATAATGAGAATTAAATGGTAGAATGTCAGACAAGAATAAGAATTAAATGGTAGAATGTCAGACAAGAATAAGAATTAAATGGGAGAATGTCAGACAATAAGAATGACAATGAAATGGTTGAATGTCAGACAATAAGAATGACAATTAATTGCGAGAATGTCAGACAAGAATGAGAATTAAATGGTAGAATGTCAGACAATAAGAATGACAATTAAATAGCAGAATGTCGGACAATAAGAATGAGAATTAAATGGGAGAATGTCAGACAATAAGAATGAGAATTAAATGGGAGAATGTCAGACAATAAGAATGACAATTAAATGGGAAAATGTCAAACAATAAGAATGAGAATTAAATGGTAGAATGTCGTACAATAAAAATGATAAATACTTGGTAAAATGTGAGACAGTAAGAATGAGAATTAAATGGTAGAATGTCAGACAACAAGAATGAGAATTAAATGGGAGAATGTCAGACAATAAGAATGACAATTAAATGGTTGAATGTCAGACAATAAGAATGACAATTAATTGCGAGAATGTCAGACAAGAATGAGAATTAAATGGTAGAATGTCAGACAATAAGAATGACAATTAAATAGCAGAATGTCGGACAATAAGAATGAGAATTAAATGGGAGAATGTCAGACAATAAGAATGAGAATTAAATGGGAGAATGTCAGACAATAAGAATGAGAATTAAATGGGAGAATGTCAGACAATAAGAATGAGAATTAAATGGTAGAATGTCGTACAATAAAAATGATAAATACTTGGTAAAATGTGAGACAGTAAGAATGAGAATTAAATTGTAGAATGTCAGACAAGAATGAGAATTAAATGGTAGAATGTTAGACAATAAGAATGAGAATTAAATGGTAGAATGTCCGACAATAAGAATGAGAATTAAATGGTAGAATGTCAGACAATAAGAATGACAATTAAATAGTACAATGTCAGACAGTCAGAATGAGAATTAAATGGTAGAATGTCAGACAATAAGAATGAGAATTAAATGGTAGAATGTCAGACAGCAAAAATGAGAATTAAATGGTAGAATGTCGGACAATAAAAATGATAAATACTTGGTAAAATGTCAGACAGCAAGAATGAGAATTAAATGGTAGAAGTTCAGACAGGAAGAATAAGAATTAAATAGTAGAATGTCAGACAATAAGAATGAGAAATAATTGCTAAAATGTCAGACAGTAGGAATGAGAATTAAATGGTAGAATGTCAGACAATAAGAATGAGAATTAAATAGCAGAATGTCGGACAATAAGAATGAGAATTAAATAGTAGAATGTCAGACAATAAGAATGAGAATTAAATGGTTGAATGTCAGACAATAAAAATGAGAATTAAATGGGAGAATGTCAGACAATAAGAATGAGAATTAAATGGTAGAATATCAGACAATAAGAATGAGAATTAAATAGTAGAATGTCAGACAATAAGAATGAGAATTAAATGGTAGAATATCAGACAATAAGAATGAGAATTAAATAGTAGAATGTCAGACAATAAGAATGAGAATTAAATGGTAGAATGTCATACAATAAAAATGAGAATTAAATGGTAGAATGTCAGACAATAAGAATGAGAATTAAATGGTAGAAAGTCATACAATAAGAATGACAATTAAATGGGAGAAGTTTAGACAATAAGAATGAGAATTAAATGGGAGAATGTCAGACAATAAGAATGACAATTAAATGGGAGAATGTCAGACAAGAATGAGAATTAAATGGTAGAATGTCAGACAATAAAAATGAGAATGAAATGGTAGAATGTCAGACAATAAGAATGACAATTAAATGGGAGAATGTCAGACAATAAAAATGAGAATTAAATGGTAGAATGTCAGACAATAAGAATGACAATTAAATGGGAGAATGTCAGACAATAAAAATGAGAATTAAACGGGAGAATGTCGGACAATAAGAATGAGAATTAAATGGTAGAATGTCAGACAATAAGAATGAGAATCAAATAGTAGAATGTCAGACAATAAAAATGAGAATTAAACGGTAGAATGTCAGACAATAAGAATGAGAATTAAACGGTAGAATGTCAGACAATAAAAATGAGAATAGAATGGTAGAATGTCAGACAATAAGAATGAGAACTAAATGGGAGAATGTCAGACAATAAGAATGAGAATTAAATGGTAGAATGTCAGACAATAGGAATGAGAATTAAATGGTTGTCCACCCTCATTACTTCCTACAAATATCTCTGACTAACTCCTCGGCGATAAAGAGATCGAGCTCTTCATTCAAATGCAGTTTTCCAAGTTTCACGATTTCAAACGTCCAACAAAGCTGTATGAAAAGCCCGATCTCTTGATGTTCTATTCCTTCTCGCGGCAAAACATTACTACTCAAGTTTCATACATACCTGCAGATTGCAGCCATAAGTTAACTTTGCCAAAAACAAATGAAAATATCCATTTTTACTCCGACTTCGTATAACGAACACACAGCGGCCATTTTAACTCTTGATCTACCGCTGATCAAATTGTTACTAAAGGCTCGAAGACACAGGTAGCCCAAAGGAAGAACTTGTCTTGGATTAAACGGGGTTACATCAAATATATTCTTTTTTATATTATAATTTATCATGATAATAATAATGAGTATGTTCTGGTAAAGGTTAAATGAAAGTATTTGGCAGGTTATGTCTAGGTTAGCAGGAGAGGGGTGGGGATGGGAAGAGTACTTTACAGGGTGGGGGTGGGGTGGGGGGGGGGGGGTGTGAAGGCTAGAAGTGGCTTCAGGGAAACAAATAAACCTGATTTATTTGGGGCACACTATTTTTCCATTTCAGATCTCGTGTCATTCTCTTAAGATTAAGATTCTTCTTTTGAGTTGTATCCATATCATGTGTCTTCTCATGTACGGCCATTAAACAAAGAAACTACTGTAGGGAATGACATGTGGTCTGAAATGGGAAAACATTACACCAGGATATTAAAAACTAACAATTATAGCCTTCATATGTTTATTCGGGTAAAATGTCTATGTACAATTTTGATATTTTTTGTCTATGTATATTTTGATATTGTCTGTCTGTCTATGACGTCAATCATTTTTGACATACACCTCAGACTTTTCAATTTGTGTTACTATTGGTATACATTAGACCCTAAGTATTACTAATAATTCCTAAAAAAATATTTTATATTCTACATCTATGATCTAATGCACCTAGATAAATGAATCCAAAACAAAATTGTGTTGCATGAAAGCGAGGCATCCAGGGTCAAATGCAAAGAAATAACATGGTATCAAGATACACTTGTTCACTTGTTCTGTCTTCCCTTTCTTCTTACATTCAGGAACGCGACAATTGCAGCATTAATTTATACGAAAATACTGTAGATTTCTACATTTGGCAAGGGTTGCCTCATTTTTAACTGTCCGTGCACCATTTTGGATTTAGGTGTATATTGTTTAACAAATCACATCAAAACATACTAAGTATTACTATTCATTATTTGGAAAAAAATCTATTTCTGTGGTCTACGAAATTCTTTAGTGGCTTACTTGTTTTTCTTGCAACAAAATCTAAGCTCGTCATGAACAATACAGACTAACATATGTTATAGGGCTTTTAAGTCGTGACGTATTTCGGGGTCCAATCACGCAAGAGATCGATAAAATCTTGCCACAACTTATTCCCAGGATTCATTCTCTACCTCCTACAATTAGACATACGAACAGAAAATCATGCTATGAAGAAAAAAGTATCTGTAGAAGTAATTATTAAGTTGGAACCGGAAGTCGTTTTTCGTTCTAATTACGTCACACTTAACAGCTCTATAGAAAGACAGTGCACATTGAAATATGATTTAGACAGGCGGTATATAGGCGCGTCAATTGCTTTCTAAGTAACACGCATCCTGCTAAAGCAGATTTCGTATGATTGTGATATACATGGCGTCGTATACCGTCGTATGGCGTCGTATGAACACCGTGACGTTTTCAAGACATTTTATTGGCGTTTTTTTCCCTCCTTTCGCAACGTGATCCGTTGATTTCACAGTGAAACAAAAACTGCTGCATAATCTGACGAAGGCGATGTCTATAGATTATCTATAAAACCGAATAATCTCTACATGATCTCTATCAATAAATGTTTTTGTACTGCTTTACTTGATATCACATAGCAAAGCCACTCCACGTAGTATCAAGTGATCTGGGTTCTCATTGGTGTTCAGGTCCACGCAGACAATGTACGTCAGGCCTGCGCGTCGCTGCTTCTTATAAATAGGACAATGGTACAATCGATTATTCATTACCGCGGTAGAGTTTATCGCATAATTATGAACGACAGTGACAGAGGTGAAGAGGACTTTAAGTGCAGGTTCTATCAGCTTACAGCTTCGTCGAACCCTGATCCTACTCCATCTAGATACAATCCATGCACGTAGACACCTTCAGTTGGGGGACTTGTGATGTCATCTTTGAGAACCGTGTGACGTCATTGTGTAGGACTACGCAGTCTAGTGACCAGCCTTTGTGCGCACGAGAGACTACTGTAAACACAACAGTAACATACAAATGTTAGAACTTGTAAGCACATAAGGAACTGTAGTAAGAACTTAATACTTAATTACTGCTGGATGCCTACATTACTAACTACGTGAATAAGAGGAATTTGAATTACTTAGTTCTGATTCTGAATGTTTCATATAGTAACGGGTAGATAAATAGATCTGCTACATAAGGACCTTGCTTGGTTGGTGGTGGGTAACTGGTGTGACAAATACTACTCTTGTGATATGATGTGATATGACTGAGTTAAATACATGATTGCGTGATTGTAATGATGAAACGTTAGGTGTCAAGAATTCCTGAGGATTTAAGAATACAGTCATCCAGAACACATAAGAGCGACCATCAAAAGAACAGAGACCTGCGCATTGCGCTCTATCAGCTCTGTAAACCACAAGCCCAGGGAGGAAGATTCCCACGAAATCTAGGAATAGAACATGCTTTAAAGGTGAGAATATGAATGAACGTACGAAAAGGGGGATGATGACGATAACTCACCTATTTCCGGCTTTCTGGGATCCGTGCGCCGTTCGTACAGCCCAGTGAATCACGTAGGGTCTGTAAACAGGATTATAGAGTGAGAAATCGTGCAAAAAGATTATCAAGATTATCATTAATTGACATCATTCCTGGACATCATCACCACATCAATAATTAACATCATCATCAGAATCATTATTCAATATCATCATCATCATCACCATCATCATCACAATAATCTTCACGATCATAACAATCATTAACCATCATCATCGCCACCATCACAATCATCATCAATACAACCTTATATCAACCATTATCATTGATCATTAGCATCACCATCATCAAGATCACTATCATCATTACCATCATTACTATTTTCATCGCAATTATCTTTGTCACCAACATTAATCAATACCGCAGCATTATCATCATAATCATCATGGTCACGCTAACATTACCATGAACAACATTTGTGTACTTTACCTTCGCCTCATCTCTGTAAATGTATCTGTCCGTTCAGGAAAGAAAGATCAAAAACATCATGTGCATTTCAAGCAGCTGATACCAATATATAAATTGAACTAAAACCTACAAATAACTGTACAATAGATTACTGGATGTAGTGGTACCAAATATCCTGATATTAATGAATGAAATCGTACCAAATATCCTGAGCACTACAGGATGAAATTGAACCAAATATCCCGATATTATTGGATGAAATGGTACCAAATACACTGATATTACTGGATAAAATGGTGTCAAATATCATGATATCAATGGAACGAATACAACCATATGTCGATCTTATTACTGGATGGAATGATACAAAATACCCTGATATTACCGGAAAGAATGGAACCAAATATCCTGCTATTAATGGTTGGAATGGTATCAAATAAAAAGATAACATTACTGGAAAAAATGGTAACAAATATGCTTATATCATTACTGGATAAAAATGCTACCGAAATACCTAATACTACTGGATGGAATGGTAGCAAATATCCTGACATCACCGGATGCAATGGTACCAAATATTCTCATATTGCTGATTGGAATGCCAAAATGTTCTGATATTACAGGTTGGAATGGCACCAAATTTATCGATATCATTACTGGATGAAATGGTGGCAAATATCAGGAAATCATTACTGGAAAAAATGTTACCCAATACCCTGATATTACTGGAAGGAATGGTAACAAATATCCTGATATTACTGGTTGGAATGTCACCAAATATTCTAATAATACTAGATGAAATTTTACTAAATATCCTGATATTAGTGGTTGCAAAGGTGCCAAATATCCTGATATCATTACTGGACGAAATGGTACCCAATATCCTGATATTATTGGTTGGAATGGTACCAAATACGCTGATATTACTGGATGAAATCCTACTATATATACTGATGTTGCTGGATGAAATGGTGCCAAATATCCCGATATTACTAAATGTAAGGATGCCAAACATCCTGATATCATTGCTTGAGGAAATGGTACCAAATATCCTGATATTACTGGTTGGAAAGGTACCAAATATCCTGCTATTACTGGATGCAATGGTACCAAATATTCTGATATTCCTCGATGGAATGTTAACAAAATATATCGATATCATTACTGAATGAAATTGTGCAAAATATCCTGATATCCTTACTTTAAAAAATGGTAGCAAATATCCTTGTATTAGTGGAAGGAATGGTACCAAATACCCTGCTATTACTGGAGGAAATGATACCAAATTTTCTGATGTTATTGGAAGGAATTGTAACAAATAGGTTGCTATTACTGAAGGCAATGGTACTAAATATTCTGATATTACTGGAAAGAGTGGTACCAAAAATATCGATATCATTACTGGATGAAATAGCGCCAAATATGACGAAGTCATTAATAATAATAATAATAATGATAATAATAATAAATTACATTTATAAAGCGCAGATTAGCACAAGATGTTCATCTGCGCTGAATACAGAAACAATACACAATAACTAGAAACATAAAAGCTAAGTTAATCAATAGGAATTGCAAAAACAACTAAATAAAGGCTTTTCTATAAAAAATATGTCTTTAAGTGTTCTTTAAAAGAAGGTAATGATGTAATATGCCTAATACTAGATGGTAAAGTGTTCCATTCTACTGGCGCAGAATGAAAAAGTCCTACCAAATATTCTGTTATTACTGGTATCAAATATACGGATATTACTGGATGGAATGGTGCTAAATATCCTGATATTACTAGAAGAAACGGCACTAAATATCCTCATATTGCTGAATGAAATAATACCAAATATCGTGATATCATTACTTGAGAAAATGGTACCACATATCCTGATATTACTGTATGAAATGGTACCATGTATGAAATGGTTTATTATGTAGTTGGATGTACTATTGCCTTACCAAAGACCGCCTTTGAGAGAAAAGAGGTCCATTATCGCAAATTAAAATCTGTTGATAAACAACAATTCCGTGATGACATTGCTAGTTCATCTCTAGTTGACTCTAGCAGTCAACAAGATGTCACTTCAGCTGTGATCTTCTATAATTCTGTCTTGACTGGCATACTTGATGAGCATGCACCTGTAAAGAAAATTTGCCAGAGAATGGTTCAGGTCGTATTTGACTGATAGATCCCAACAGTGTTCTGTTAATGGTGTTTTATCAGATATGAAATCAATAGCGTATGGTGTTCCACAAAAGGTACGATCATAGGTCCGATCCTCTTCCTTGCGTACATCAATGATTTGCCGAAGTGCTTAACAGTTAGTAAAGCAAGATTGTATGCTGTCGATACGAGTCTGACCTTCTCTGATGGTAACGCAATTGACCTAAAAAAGCAGATGGACATAGATGTAGATCATGTATCATCTTGGCTTTGTGCAAACAAACTAACTTTAAACGTCATTAAGTCAGAATTCATGTTAATAGGCTCTAGACAGAGATTATCTGCTTTCCGCGAGGAGGATGTAACTCTTTCTATGAATGTCCTCAACTTGAAAAAAACCAACGAAACAAAATGTCTTGGAGTACAGATAGATAATAATCTGACTTGGTGCCGTCATATAGAAAATATCAAGAAAAGAATTTCATGTAATTTATCCATCATTAAGAAATTTAAGCCCTTCCTAAATGTAAGGGAAGCTCCCGTAGTATCGTTTTAAATAACTATTGTACAACGTGATTTTTTAAAAACAATATAGAGTTCTGATGAGCAAACTTTGAGGGGTTTTACCCTTTTGAACTGAACGGCAAAAAGTCGCGCGGAGAAAATAGTTTCTCAGTTCAATAGTTATTCTTAGTTCACATCCAGTGAAAGGACCTTTGGAACTCCTCAGTCAATACTCTTGATCCAATTTCTTCTGATCTTTAATTCAATTTGTTTACTTATTTTGTTTTAAATTGAACAAAAAATATAGAGTTTCGAAGTTGAAAACGTTCCCTTCAATGGATATGAAAAGTACTGAGTTCCCTCATGGTCGCACGCTTAGTTCACATCCAGTGAAAGGACCTTTGAGGCTTCTAATCAAGTCTTGAACCAGTTTCGTCCTTCTGATTTTTATTTTTGTTTGTTTATTAGTTATTCTATGATTTGATCAAAATATATAGCGTTTCGAAACTGAAAAAGATCCCTTCAATGGATGTGAAAAGTAGCTACCTCATGGCCCCACGCTTAGTTCACATCCAGTGAAAGGACCTTTCATGCTACTCAGTCAACTTCTAAGCCATATTAAGTTTTTTTTTAAAACTACTTTTGAAGTATATATTTTTTCTTCCGCGTTTAGAAGAACATATTGACTTTTCGATTGTGAAAAAGAAAATCTTGAAGCTTATAAAAGATTTCCTTTTTAGTTTCTCTATGTTATACAAAAAGAAATAATGGTCAAATGATTGTGGTTTAGGAGTGGAATAGAAGCTTCAAAGGTCATTTTACTGGATGTGAACTTCACGTTAGCAAACAAATTAACATATGTCTTGATTTGAAAAAGGGTAAAGAGCTTGTCCACATGCTTGAAAGTCACAATCTGGTTTCTAATATAAATCAGGGGATGGGCTACCTGTGGTATATTCACCTTCGTCGCACCACAGGCAGTACATACTATTAAACTGTAAACAATAAACACACAACATCAATATAAATTTTTGATAAAACATCAAAATCACTACTGACCTTTTCTGTTTTCACTTGAATAGCATTGATCGATTTGGGGATACGGTACAGGATCTCCATTCGTTTGATAAAGACTATCTATTTTCCCTTTGATGTATCCACGGTGATGGTAACTGTACGCCGCTCTATTTTCTGTCTTAGCTTTCTATCTGGCAGGAACGCAAGTGAGGAGTTTTTGAAGGTCTTTTTCGATTCCTTGTTTCTAAAAAAAAAGAAATGAAATGAGAAATCAAGTGGAATAAGTTCACAGATTCTCAACGAGAACCCCTTAACGTATCCTTCTCATATACGCCATAATTTTCATAAATCTTTAAAAAAAACTGATTCAAAGTAACTTTTCTAGTGATGTTAGACTTTTCGCTATAATCTTAAGTCAAAATACCAAAGAAAAAATTTTCCTCATTCCGACACTCCACCTAGGAAAAGTCCGATCCAAGGAGTGAGTCCAGATAGGGATTTTCAACAATTTTGGATTTTGAGACAAAAAGTTACAGATTCTAAAAGAGCAAGACAAATGGGGATCGATTGTGTAATTTATTTTGTTTTGGTCGTAAAGGAAATGGTTTTACGAGCATCAAAAGTATGGACCCGCAAGCTACTTGTACGCCTATGCAACACACCCACCTCTCCAATGTTCTAGGTCAGTAACATCTATTTTTTCATCTGTTAGAAAAATTAAGTTTTTCTAAAAAATCGATATATCCTAGATTTTTAGGAGTTTTTTTCGAATAAACCATTAAACAATATAGAGTTCTGATGAGCAAAATTTGAGGGGTTTTATCCTTTTGAACTGAGCTCAAAAGGACACCAAAGTAAATAGTTTTTCAGTCTGTTATAGAAGACAGAAAGTGAGTCTAGAACTGGATTAGTCTGTACCTTGAGTCTTCTACAGTCATGCAGAACGTACTCTTTATCGATTTGTCCATTCTTTAAGTGCTAGGAATTTTTTAAAAGCTTCAAATGTGGAGCATTCAAGGTACGGGCGAAGACTACATCACGGGCGGAGAAGGACCCCCATAAAATGCTATAAATGTATGTAATTTGGTCTGTGAGTGGCCCGTGAGATGCACTCTCCGCCCGCGATGTACTCTTTTTCTCAAAACACATCATTCAGTCACAAGGCAAGCCTTTTATTCTTTATCCTAGTAGTTAATTATATCATAAAACAATCGCTTACCAAATCAAGGCTGATGTCGGATGGATTTTTAACCGCTAAGTCATCATTATAGACGAAGCGGTTAACAACAAGTTTGAGAAGTAGTTTGGAGACATTTTATCTCGATAATACTACTTTATGCAGAGTCAAGATTAACGCCAAACACTCAAACGCCTCGTTAAAAATCAAATAAATAATTCCAAACCATGAAAACTGTCTTCCCTTAGCGGAAGATCATATATTACTGAGAAACCTCCATTTATAGGCATTTAATTGGGGCTCAGAGGGCTACGGATAAAAGCTAACTACAAACATTACGTACTATTATTTTCATTATTTTCTGTTAGAAAAATTAAGTTTTTCTAAAAAATCGATATATCCTAGATTTTTAGGAGTTTTTTTTGAATAAACTATTAAACAATATAGAGTTCTGATGATCAAAATTTGACGGTTTTACCCTTTTTGAACTGAGCTCAAATGGACACCAAGGTAAGCATGTTTTCTCTAAGAATTAAAAAGAACTAACATCGACATAAGGAGTGCTTCTGAAGTGTGTGAAGGGGTGCTGAGTAGCTGGAGTTTTACGATGATCACAACACTCATAAGGACATCAAAGTAAGCTTATTTTCTCGTACATACTACATTGAAGAAGGCGTCCTTCTGAAGCGTGTGAATTTCACAACACTCAAAAAGACACCAAAGTAAGCTTGTTTTCTCTTAGACATTACTTCGACAGAAGGCGTGCCTCTGAAGAGTGTGAAGGAGTGAGTAGTAGCGAGTTTTACAAAGATCACAACATTAAAAAAAAACACCAAAATAAGTTTATTTTCTGGTACATACCACATCGAAGAAGGCGTCCTTCTGAGGCGTGTGAATTTCACAACACTCAAAAGGACACCAAAGTAAGCTTGTTTTCTCGTAGATATTAGATCGGCAGAAGGCGTCCCTCTGAAGCATGTGAAGATCACAACACTCATAAAGAAACACCAAAGTAAGCTTATTTTCTCGTGCATACTACATCAAAGAAGGCGTCCTTCTGACGCGTGTGAATTTCACAACACTCAAAAGGACACCAAAGTAAGCTTATTTTCTCGTACATACTACATTGAAGAAGGCGTCCTTCTGAAGCGTGTGAATTTCACAACACTCAAGAGGACACCAAAGTAAGCTTATTTTCTCGTACATACTACATCGGCAGAAGACGTCCCTCTGAAGCGTGTGAAGGTGTGAGTAGTAGCGAGTTTTACGAAGTGAAGATCACAATATTTAACAAAGCACCAAAGGAAGCTTATCTTAGGTTTTACATCGACAGAAGGCGTCCCTCTGACGCGTGTGAAGATCACAACACTCAAAAGGACACCCATGTAAACTTATTTTTTAAATTACATAGATAGAAGGAGTCCCCTTTAACTGTGTGAAGGAGTTGATTTAGTAAGTCAAAGGTTGTACGGTAATCTCGATCGTATCGTAAACCCTTATTTCTGATGTTGTGTTCAATTTGAAGACTCGTAGGTCGAAAAATTAGTACAGTACTCTACGTGACAGTACTTTTTAGAGGACTTTATTATGGCTCAATTGACTATCGTACCATATTTCATTTATAAGCATCTAATTAGGTCTCAATGGTCTCAAAGACAAAAGGAGTTTCCAGGGCGGATCCAGCAAATATTTTAAGGGGGAGGGGGGAGGGGCCAATTGAGTTTTTTTTATCAGCACAAACAACAAAAAAGCATCTAATTCTTCAGTTTTGTTTTGTTGTTTTTTTCTGCTGAAGGGGGGCTTCAGCCCCGATTTGCCCATCCCCTGGATCCGCCGTTGAGTTAACGACCTACCCCTCTGTAATCGTAGTAGTCTTAAGGTGAAACGAAATGTACTAAAGGCCGGTTTAGACGCTACGATTTTCGCCTACAACTATCGTACACAACACGCTCGTGCCATCCCACAACTCGAGTCGTAGCGTGTAAATCAAGCCTACAACTCGCCTACGACAGACGCGAGCGTGTTGTATACGATAGTTGTAGGCGAAAATCATACCGTCTAAACCGGTCTTAACTTATACTTATCGTACCAGTTGAAGGGAGAAAGCCACTTCTACAAATATTTTTTTAAGCTTGTTCTATCCAGGGCCGTAATCAGAACTTTTACAGGGAGGGTGCACATCGAATAAAATCGGACCACAGGCAATAATTTGAAGAACCAAAAAGAAAAAAAGGTAACCAAAAGAAAGCAAAACCAAAGAAAGGAAAAAAAAGATGGATGAGCGGACATTAAGCTTTTATGGGGGGCTGCACGTACACCCTGTGCTCCCCCCTGGTTACGGCCCTGCTATCTGATTGAAATTTAGCACAGGACTGAAAAAAGGATACTCTTAAATAAGGTCAAGGCTGCACTTAAAGATGGTCATTACAAAAAAGGATACTCTTATAATCATAATCGAAAAGGTCCTTTCACTGGATGTGAACTCCATTAAACCATGAATATTTCACATCCAGTGAAAGGACCTTTTTCAAGATCGGAAAAGAATTTTTCATCTTCAGTTCTATTTCACTGAGCCTTGAGTTTTTCACAAACATACATAATCTACCTTTTATTATTTTATCAAACTACAAGTGGTAGGAATTGAATACAATGGCTTCTAAATGAGTTTTAAACGTAAGCATTCAAGATACATTTAATGACTACATCCCGGGCGGAGAAGCACTCCATAAATTACTATAATTGTATGTAATTTGGTCTGTGAGGCGGCGCCCGTGAGATGCACTCTACGCCCGTGATGTAGTCTTTTCCTCGAAACACACCATTCAATCACAAGCCGGGCGTGTTATTCTTTATCCTTCTACTTGGTTGTATCATCAAGCTTAGAAATATACTGACATTTTGTAAAATAGCTGTGTACCCATAAAAGAATTAAGATCGGCTTTCCGTAAAAATCTAAATTTCGTGGCAACAGTCAAAAAATCGATTTTGTTCATACTTTGAAGTTAGATACCCTATCATATGATATTAATCCCTGTGCACTTAGTTTTGCAATATTGCTTTTTGTTCGGGAGAAATTTGAATTTTTATGCAGATAGGCAAATATGCTAATTATTTTGACGACTCTAGGCAAATATGCTAATTTGACGATAAATCACCGAACTCGTGTACAAAATACAATTAATACTTGACCTTTCTAACCTAATAAACTTCAAATATGGTATCTCCATATGCCTCACAATGATTTTCAGACACGTAGCTGTAACGAAGAATTTTCTGGAAGAATTATTTTCAAGACACAGTTTTCTTGAGCTTAAAAGTACCCTCAAAACAAGTGAGAATTTGACCATGGCCGATGATACAATGAAGAAGCGAGATTTTCACTGTATGTGATGTCAAGATGGCATTGTTCAAGATTATGGAAAAAAAATCTTAGGTAAATGTGTTTTTAAGTTTTTAAGATTGACCAAATATGCCTAAATGATCGTTTTTGCTTTAATTAGCAAGTAAATGATTGTACAAAATAATAATTGCTTAAAATAATATTTTTCAAATTTTTACAAGCCGTTTCAGACATCAATAGTTAGCAAATTTCAGGGATTTTTCTGAAGAAAGAGCAGCGTTTACTCCCTACCGCTTCACAAATCATGAATTCTTGGTGTACTGACTAATAATATGTTATATTACACACCTGGACTGCAAGTATACCACGCTCAGTAATACTATGTTACATCATACACCTGGACTGCAAGTATACCACCCTAATACTATGTCATATTATACACCTGGACTACAAGTATACCAAACTAATACTAGTCATCTCATACACCTGGACTGCAAGTATACCACACTAATACTAGTCATGCAATACACCTGGACTGCAATTATACCACACTAAAACCATTTAATATTATACACCTGGACTACAAGTATACCACACTAATACCATGTGACTTTATACTTCTGGACTACGAGTATGCCACACTAATACCATGCCTTATTATAAACCTGGACTGCAAGCATACCAAACTAATTCCATGTCATATTATACACCTGGACTGCAAGTATACCACATTTATACCATGTCATGTTATACACCTCGACTGGAAGTATACCACACTAATACCATGTCATACCAAACACCTGGACTGCAAGTTTAGCACACTAATAACATATCACATTATACACCTGGACTACAAGTATACCACACTAATACCATGTGATATTA
The DNA here is from genome assembly GCF_029948245.1 of Actinia tenebrosa. Classification (NCBI taxonomy): domain Eukaryota; kingdom Metazoa; phylum Cnidaria; class Anthozoa; order Actiniaria; family Actiniidae; genus Actinia; species Actinia tenebrosa. The sequence goes on from NW_028292573.1 coordinate 6,857,466, forward strand.
TACGCCTGGACTGCAGGTATACCACACGAATACCATGTGAAATTATACACCTGGACTGCAAGTATACCACACTATTACAAGTCATATCATACACCTGGACTGCAAGCATACCACACTAATACCATCTTATATTATACACCTGGACTGCAAGTATACCGCACTAATACCATGTCATATTATACACCTGGACTACAAGTATACCACACTAATACCATGTGATATTATACACCTGGACTGCAAGTATACCACACTAATACCATGTCACATTTTATAGCAGGACTACAAGTATACCATACTAATACAATGTGATAGTATATTCGCCTGGACTGTAAGTATACCACACTAATACCATGTCATATTATACACCTGGACTGCAAGTATACCACACTAATACCATGTCATATTATATACCTGGACTGCAAGTATACAACACTAATACCATGTCATATTATACACCTGGACTAAAAGTATATCCACACTAATACCATGTGATATTATACGCCTGGACTGCAGGTATACCACACTAACAACATGTGAAATTATACAATTGGACTGCCAGTATACCACACTAATACAAGTCATATCATACACCTGGAAAGCAAGTATACCACACTAATACCATCTCATATTATACACCTGAACCTGCAAGTCATACCACACTAAAACCATGTCATATTATACACTTCTACTACAAGTATACCACACTAATACCATATGATATTATACAATCTGGACTGCCAAGTATAACACAACTAATGCCCTCCTATATTATACATCCTTGACTGCAAGTATACAACACTAATTACCATGTTACAATTATTTACACCCTGGGGACTGCAAGTATACCCACACTTAATTCCTAGTCATATCACCTATTACCTGGACTGCAGTATACAACCACTAATTACTATTCATATCATTACACCTGGACTGCAAGTATACCACACTAATACCCTGCTATTTATTCACCTGGACTATAATGTCTACCCAACTAATACCATATCATATTATACACCCTGGACACAAGTATACCACACTAATTACCATGTGATTTATACTTCTGGACTACGAGTATGCCACACTAATACCATGTTTATTATAAATCACC
>NW_028292573.1:7088673-7096239 GCF_029948245.1 Actinia tenebrosa
TTCGTTCGGTTAGCTCGTGGGTTGGAAGAAGATCAGCCATTAGGTTACTCTAGGGCATCATTAAGCCTGTTGACGGTAGCAATTCGGCCCTCACGAAGAAATGTGTTGGGCGCACTGCTGGTGGCACGGGTTGGGTGTAGTTTGTTTGAACAATAGGGTGTTTTTGTAGGTGTTTTGTAGGATAGGATCGGCGTGTGCTACCAGTGAAGTGACGAACCTCGTGGCTTGATCAGTGTTTGGGCACTCTCAGGGGGAGTTTGAGGGTCTAGTGAACTAGTGACCTTGGTGGGGCGAGCTAGATGGAGGGTGCCCAAAGACTTCGTGTATCTGTTGTAATCTAGCAAGGGGCTATGCCGTTGGGCAGTACTGTTGGGTTGCCTGTGGTTAAGGGGGCAGTAACCGATACACTGTTGGTGTTCCTGGATACTTGGCGCCCAAATGCATTCAAACGGTTGAGCACACGCGTCAAGCCATCAATGCAATAGGTCAGGCCTAGTGACGTGTCTGAGATCACGTACTCTCACGTCTCTCTTACAGTGAGTTGGGTTTGTCGCGCCAAACCGATTAGCGGTGTCTGGCTGTACTATTTTTAGCGCTCAGTAGTTCGAGCCAGCAAAAATAATCGCTGAATAAGAGCTCTTTATTCTTCAAAACAAGGACTTTAGTTCGATGGGAAGACTGTTCTGGACTTCAGTCTTTGTTCTACACGCTACTGGGCTTGCTGAAGGGCGCTCATTGATCGACTTTCGACGGCTTTACCGCTTCTAAACTAGAACGAACAAGTTACGGCAAGAACTCTGCTTCGATCAACAGCCGATCGAAGCGAAGACTAATTCTCTTCTTCGGAGCTCGCTAGGCCGTCCACAACAGCTCAGTCGATGTGATATCAAGCTTCTTCGATCTGTCCACAGCCAGCCAGCTCAACAACACTATTCGATAGACTTTGATCAACACATCTATCAGACTTTGAAGTGTAAACAAAAGACACGACTCAACTTTGGTATTTGAAGTGTTCTATATTCTAAACTACACGAACAAGTTACGGCAAGAATGACTACTTCGATCCACAGAGATCGAAGCGAAGCTGGCGAACTGGGACTCTTCTCTGTTCGATGAACTCGAGGTGAAGCTCGTTCAAACAGTCGGCGATCTACAGTAGATGACCTGAAGCTACTTCAATCTGTCCACAGCCCGCTGCTGTTACTTGGAAGTTCATTCGAAGCGGCGAAAACAAACACGCTTGAACACCAACAATTCAATCTACTTTGAACATTACAAGATATGATATTAATTCCAAGCTCTACTTGGATCTACTTTCTACCTCTTTACAGCAGTAATTCGCTCCATGGTGTCGTCGTTTCAATGACTTTGGAACCTGCTTTATTCGAGTACAAACACTAACAACAACAACTAGGCAAATATAATGATCATAATAAACAAAAGCAAGCACGAGTAGAACTGTGAACAACAATGAATTCAATATAGACTTTGAAGTCTACACGACTCAAGTTAGATGATTAAAGTGTTGTTTATTTATAGTGAGTAGTTCTAGATACTTTCTATATATCTCTCTATCTTTCGATCGAATGACATGAATTATCTAGCGGGCTTTTATTATCAGTTGTTAATGTTTTTAAACAGCAGTGATTCGAAAGCGCTTGGCGCTCATTGAAACAATGTTCCTGTATCCATTCATTTTAATTCTTGATTTAGGCGAGTACAAACCAACACAATAACAAATAGGCAAAGATAACAATAATAATAATGATAATAATGATAACAATAATAATAATAACAATAATAAGTCTTTATTGCATAAGGTCAATACAGCTATGTTACAATGTTTACATCAAAGTGTATTTACATTAACTTAACCATTCTAATAATAATTATTTTAGAGCTTTGAAATACAAAGTATATATATATATATATATAATCAAAGCAAACATTATTTTATTTCATCTTGGGAATTCTAATTTGTGATTGTATTTATTGTGTGTGGATGATGAACTTTGCCACACAGTACTTTGATTTATTTCATTACATCATTCTACCATCTACTTATTCACTGCATAGGTGATTATTGTTTCCATCATAAAAACTAAAACCTGACCCCATCCTTCACCCTCACCCTAACCGGTCTGCCATGGCGTAGTCCCACATGCTATGAATATCAGTCCCATTCCATTTTATACTTTAATGAATGTTGAATTCCTATTTACATCTAGTATCGAAAGCTGAAATACTATGTGATCACTGTGAATATAAGATAAAACACAATACCATGTGAGTTGATATTTATTCCATCCATACAACAGGGATGAGGGATTGGATTTGGCATCTTGTATAACAAGAACAACAACAACAACAACAATAATATTTATAACAATAATAATATTCATAATAATGAAAATGATAATAAAAATAAACAAAGTCTTCCATTGCTATTCAGTCATGATCCAGTGTATGGAGTACTATCTATATGACATATGAGATCCATGTGAATCTAAAATAAAATACAACATGTATATACAACAATAGTGGTTCTAGGCTTTATGCTATATCAGTTCAATGTCAATAACCACAATATACCATGTGAATGAATGCCAATGATTTTTATTTCATCAATAATACAGCAAGGGTTAGGGGTTAGGGTTAGTGTATGGGTGGGCTTATGCTATATCAATCTCAATAACACAATATACCATGTGAATGATATTTATTTCATCACTTAGGATAAGGATAAGGGTTTGGATCTGCATCATGCAATGTTAGATGAATGTGAATATACAATACAATACCATGTGAATGTGAATGTGAATGTGAATGTGAATGTGAATGTGAATGTGAATGTCAATTATTTTTTTCATCCACACAACAAGGGTTAGGTTTAGGGTGAGTGTCTGGGTAAGCTTATGCTATATCAGTTATATCAATAACACAATATACCATGTGAATGTCAATGTCAATGAAATTTATTTCATCAATAATACAGCAAGGGTTAGGGTTAGGGTGAGTGTTTGGGTAGGCTTATGCTATAAATGATATAAACATCAATACCAAACAAAGTCTTTCATTAGTCTTCTGTCATTATCCAGTGTGTAGAGTACTATCTATAAGACATGAGATCAATGTGAATATTAAATACAATACCATGTGAATGATGAATGTCAATGATTTTTTTCATCAATAATACAGCAAGGGTTAGGGTTAGGGTGAGTGTTTGGGTAGGCTTATGCCATATCAATGTCAATAACACAATATACAATGTGAACGAATGCCAATGATATTTATCTCATTCCTACAACAAAGGTTACAGTGAGTGTTTGGGTAGGCTTATGCTATATCAATGTCAATAACACAATATACAATGTGAAAGAATGCCAATGATATATATCTCATTCCTACAAGAAGGGTTAGGTTTAGGGCGAGAGTTTGGGTAGGCTTATGCTATAAATAATAAAAACTCCTATAAATGAAATTAAGATATAAATATATAAAATAAAATAGGAATGCAATAGGCCCAATGATATTTCTTTGGCACTACCAGCATAGTTCCACTTCATCAATACCAAACAAAGTCTTTCATTGCTATTCAGTCATGATGCAGTGTGTAGAGTACTATCTATGAGATATAAGAGCAATGTGAATCTAAAACAGGGGAAGCCGGCAGTATTGTTTAGGTATCTATAAATCATCCTAAAGCTTACCCTAAACCCTACCCTAACCCTAACCCTTCGTACCCGTTTCATTAAAAGCCATTCATTATTGGCTGATCTATAGATGTCCTCTCTAACTGGGGAAAGCGGTAATCCCATACTTCTATTGAGTTCCTTATAGCACATCATCAAGCGTATACTCTGGACAACACCTCGTACTGGTTTGACTGAAAGTGGTTGAACATTCGATGATATGTAGCAGTTCCCTAGAACTGGAGAAAGCGGTAATCCCATAATTCTATGTAGTTATTTATGCTTCATCATCGAGTCCATACTCTGCCCAACACGTCGCAGTGATTTGAGTGCAGGGTGTTGAATATTCGCTGATCTATAGAGCTTCTCTAAAACTAGGCAAAGCGGTAATCCCATACTTCTATGTAGTTATTTCTACTTCATCATCGAGCCTTTACTCTGTATAGCACGTCGTAGCTTTTTGACTGAAAGGGGTTGAATGCTAGCTGATCTATAGCATTTCCCTAGAACAGAGGAAAGCGGTATTTAGTCATCCATAGCTCATCATCAAGCGTATACTCTCCACAACACCTCGGAGCCATTTGACTGCAGAGTCTTAGATATTACAAGAGATATAGCAGTTACCTATAGCTGGAGAAAGCGGTAATCCGATACTTCTATCTAGTATCTTACAGGTCCTCCTAAACTTGGCCCTAAGCAGTCCAGTGTGATCCATCAAAACTGTTATTACTATAACATCTATGTCACGCTATACCTTCCTTGACGGAAATTGAAATAACACACTGTACATTCACCCCAAAGAATCCAACGAGCGTGCGTTCGCTTCGTCTGGAAATTCTCTACACCATGGTGGAATCCTCGACAGTATAGGGTTCCACCTTTCCCCTTATTTTCAATGAGTGTTGAATAACATTTATCACTATCAGTATCACCTTACCGCATTCCCATGTTTTGAATAACGTCTCTAGTTCATGTATTATTCAACTACTGTCGATCCTACTGCTACGTAGTAGTGTCCAGAGTACAAGCTGTATGATAAGCTATGAATAAATGAAGAAAAGCATCTCCTTACCGCATTCCCCAGTTTGGAATAACGTCTCTAATTCAGTTATTATTCAGCGACTGCTGCTGAAACCGCTACGAGATGTTGTTTAGATTACACGCTTTATGATAACCTATGAATAAACCAATAAAAGTATCACATTACCGCTTTCCCCTGTTTTGAATAACGTCTCTAATTCATTTATTATTTAACCACTCTCGCTCAAACTGCGTTGAGATGTCGTTTAGAGTAGAGGCTACATGATTAAGCCTGAATAAAGCAATAAAAGTATGTCCTTACCACTTTCCCCACTTTTGAATAACGTCTCTAATTCACTTCTGTTTCACACGACTGTCGACCCTACTGCTACGAAGAAGTGTCCAGAGCACAAGCTGTATTATGAGCTATGAATAAAGCAATAAAAGTTTCACGTTACCACTTTCCCCAGTTTTGAATAACGTCTCTAATTCATTTATTACTCAACGAGCGTCGATCATACTACTACGCAGTAATGTTCAGAGTAAAGGCTTTATCATAAAGCCTGAATAACTTAATAAGATCATCACCTTACCGCATTCCCATGTTTTGAATAACGTCTCTATATAGCATTGAATACTCTAAAACTTTCACTCCAACTGCTAAGAGATGTCGTTTACAGTAGAGGCTACATGATTAAGCCTGAATAAAGCAATAAAAGTATCGCTTTACCGGTTTCCCCAGTTTTGAATAACGTCTCTAATTCATCTATTTTTCAACGACTGCTGCTGAAACCGCTACGAGATGTTTTTTACATTACACGCTTTATGATAACCTATGAATAGTCAATAAGAGTATCACCTTACCGCATTCCCATGTTTTGAATAACGTCAACGGCTTGCGATCCAACCGAAAAGAGGTCATGTCCAGAGTATACGTACGCTTTATTACGAACTGGGTCGGTGTCCACTGGTAGAACGAGGCTTGGGATTGGATTAAATAACGAAAACAAAGAAAGCATGGATTATGGTGAACAATGCGTATTGTTCTACATGTGAGCTGCGTTCTTTGTTTCATCTCACCCTTCATTGTTTGTTCCCAGGCTTCCCCAATAATAGACAACCTCTATATTTCGGTGATTAACACACGTCTTGCAATGAAACCGCTTTCCCCCTTCTAGCACATCGTCAACACTCAACAACCCAAGTAAGGGTTTAAACAAGTGAAATAAACACCCTAAAGTCATACCCTAAACCTAACCCTTTTAGGGGTTTTCAAAATTCAAAAACCTAAGTTAGGGTTGTAAAAAGTGCAAAAAACACCCTACAATCACACCCTAAGCCTAACCCTGAAAGGTATATTTAAAATTCAAAAACCTAAGTTAGGGTTGTAAAATATGAAAAAACCCTAAAATCACACCCTAAACTTAACCCTTTTAGGGTTTGTGAAAATTCAAAAACCTAAGTTGGGGTTGTAAAAAGTTGAAAAAATTCACTAAAATCACACCCTAAACCTATCCCTTTTAGGGTTTTTGAAAATTGAAAAACCTCACTTATGGTTATAAAAAGTGCAAAAAACACCCTAAAATCACACCCTAAACCGAACCCTTTTAGGGTTTTTGAAACTTGAAAAACCTCACTTAGGGTTGTAAAAAGTGCAAAAAACACCCTAAATATCACACCCTAAACCTAACCCTAACCCTAACCCTAACCCTAACCCTAACCCTAACCCTAACCCTAACCCTAACCCTAACCCTAACCCTAAACCCTAAACCCTAACCTAACCCTAACCCTAACCCTAACCTACCCTAACCCTAACCCTAACCCTAACCCTAACCCTAACCCTAACCCTAACCCTACCCTACCCCTAAAACCCTAACCCTAACCCTAACCCTAACCCTAACCCTAACCCTAACCCTAACCCTAACCCTAACCCTAAACCCTAACCCTAACCCTAACCCTAACCCCTAACCCTAACCCTAACCCTAACCCTAACCCTAACCCTCAAACCCTAACCCTAACCCTACCCCTAACCCTAACCCTAACCCTAACCCTAAACCCTACCCTAACCCTACCCTAACCCTTATGGTTAGGGTTAGGGTTAGGGTTAGGGTTAGGGTTTAGGGTTAGGGTTAGGGTTAGGGTTAGGGTTAGGGTTAGGGTTAGGGTTAGGGTTAGGGTAGGGTTAGGGTTAGGGTTAGGGTTCGGGTTAGGGTTCGGGTTACGGGTTCGGTTAGGGTTCGTTCGTGTTTAGGGTTCGGGTTCAGGTTTAGGGTTCGGGTAGGGTTAGGGTTTCGGGTTCGGGTAGGGTTCGGGTTAGGGTTCGGTTCGGGTTTCGGGTTGGGGTTTCGGTTCGGGTTCGGGTTCGTTCGGTTCGGGTTCGGCGTTAGGGTTAGGGTTAGGGTTCGGTAGGTTTCGGGTTTTCGGGTTCGGGTTATGGTTAGGGTTAGGGTAGGGTTCGGGTTCGGGTTCGGGGTCGGGTTCGGTTCGTTTTCGGTTCGGGTTCGGGTTCGGTTAGAGGTTTCAGGGGTTCGGGTTTCGGGTTTCGGGTTCGGGTTTTCGGTCGCGGGTTCGGTTCTGTTCGGGTTTACGGAGTTCGGGTTCGGGTTCTGGTTTGCGCGTTTCGGGTTCGGGTTTCGGGTTAATCGGGTTCGGTTTCGGGTTCTGGTTGGTTCGGGTCGGGTTCGGTTCGGGTTCGGGTTTCGTTCGGGTTTCGGGTTCGGGTTCGGGTTCGGGTCGTGTTCGGGTCGGGTTCGGTTTGGGTTCGGGTTATCGGGTTCGGGTTCGGGTTCGGGTTCGCGTTCGGTTCGGTTCGGGGTTCGGGTTCGGGTTCGTTCGGGTTCGGGTTCGGTTCGGG